>NC_059119.1:22175000-22225000 GCF_020740685.1 Jaculus jaculus
GCATCAGGGACCTCCTTGGCCAACACCTCACTGGAAAGTATCCCATCCCTGGCACTGAAAATTTTCTAGTAACACTGTATGGCTCCTGAGTGTTCCATTGTCCAAAAAAGTAGGCTTCCATATGACTTATTTATATCCTCTTAGATTTTGATTAGCCCTCCCTCCACCTTTCCTTTACTCAATCCCTTCCCCTGACCTCACTTTGGGTACCTGATTCTGAATCAGTTACTTTCTTGTTGCTATGGAAAAATACCCAAGCAGAAGCCACTTATGAAAGGTAAAGGGTTTAATGTTGCTTACATTGCTGAGGGAAGAGTTCAAGGTTGGGAAGCTGTGGTGACGGGAGTATGAGCAGAAGCAGAAGTTTTGTTGGAGTCAGGAAGAAAAAGTAAAACAGGAAGAGAGACAAGAGTAAAAATCCTTAAGTCCTCCACTTTGTGGGCTATTACCTCCAGGAAAGGTTCACCTCCTAAAGGTCTACAACCTTCCCAAACAGTGCAGCTTTGCTGGTGACAAAATATTGAAACACATGGGCCTGCAGAAATATATATCTCACATTTGAACCATAACACTGAAAATTTATCCTGGAGACAGATGTCTAGTATCCAGTTAATCTCTCCAGAAGCTATTAATATTTATATTAATTTTATAAAAAATTAATTATGATCATTCCAAAAATAAAATGTTCTATTTTACTAATTGCATAGTCCAACTGGGTATAAGAGGACACTATATAGGTGATTATCCTTATTCAAGCATACATGCTATGCTTGCTAGGTACTCTGGATAAATTCTATTTATTTGATTGTATCTCTATCATAAGTTAATACACATACTGAAAACTGTGGGCTGGGCATGTGTTTGTTCTCTCTATGTACTCAGTGTTAGTTTTGCCTCAAGGATCTTTCAGAATCCTTTTAGAAAGTACTTGAGGAATGCATTATTATGTTTAACATTCCATATTTATTTTACAGAAGAAAGGTCCAGTGCAGACTTAACACCCAAACCAAAAAGTTTCTCTTTTTATCCATATGGAAAATTCCCTGATCTGTAAGTTTCAATATATCCTCCCATAAACTGTTTGATTTGGAGGTTCATCCCTGCAATATGAAGGTGACTACAACAGAAAGTTGGTACCGGGATCAGGGTGTTGCTGCAGGATGAGTCTGACCATGTGCATTTTGGTCTTGTAGAACTTTTGTTTGGAGGAGTGGGCATAGACTTCGTACTTACAACTAAAAATGCCTTAAAGAGTGGTTAGCCAACTTTTTGGACTCTTCTGGTGAGAGTTTGAAAGTGCTAAGTACAGAGAGACTTATTTTGGAATGCTTTGCTTATGAACTTTCTAATGGGAAAGAAAGATTACAGAGAACATTGTTGGGGCTGGACTACTGGTATGAGGGCTGACTGTGTTCTTCTGCCCATGCCCAGAGAGTTTGAACAAGGTTAAACTTGTAATGGACTGAGGTGCTTTGCTAAAGATGTGGAACTGAGCATTTAAGACTTTTCTCTGGAAAACCCCACCAACTTTAAAATTACTGGCACTAAGACCTGTTGCTGAAGCTGCTATTGTTATGAGATTTTCCCATAATCAAGGATGGCCCAATTGTTTACATGGGAACAGTAGAAAGAATGCTGAGGAATGATGGAATGTTAGAAATGCAAACTCTTTTGCAGTCAAATGCTCTACCAGGGGGCTCTACCCCCTAGAAGTACAAACTCCTTTGAAAAGAGTTGACTGAAAGGGCAGAACCTGCTTGTGAAGGTCATCATTTATTTTCTCCCTAAATTAAGAACATGGTTGTGTCCTGTGTACCTGTTATTGATTTCAAAAGCATGAAAAATATGTAAAGTGGGCCATGAAGTACTCAGGGGCTGCTACTGAGATGCAGTGTATTAGGCAGGGTGTGATGATCCTGATAGGCAAGTGAAGCCATTTGAATATGCACCATGGTTTGCAGTTCAGACCCAAGGTTGTGCAGGACTACCATTAAATGTTGTAGGCTTGGGATAGTTTTTCCTGCCTATTCAGTTCAGCTGGAGGGGCAGAACTGTAAAATCAGGAGACTATCACACTTGAACTGAAGATGTTTAATATTGATTGATGGTTATTGAGTTTGCATTGGTCCAGTCCTTGTCCTTGTTACAGCACAGGAGCACTTCCCTTATGTCCAGTGCAGTTACAGCACAGGAGCACTGCCCTCACTTCCAGAGCAGTTACAGCACAGGAGAACTTCCCTCATGTCCAGTGCAGTTACAGCACAGGAGCACTTCCCTCACTTCCAGTGCAGTTACAGCACAGGAGCACTGCCCTCACTTCCAGTGCAGTTACAGCACAGGAGCACTGCCCTCACTTCCAGTGCAGTTACAGCACAGGAGCACTGCCCTCACTTCCAGTGCAGTTACAGCACAGGAGCACTGCCCTCACGTCTAGTGAAGTTACAGCACAGGAGCACTGCCCTCACGTCCAGTGCAGTTACAGCACGGGAGCACTGCCCTCACGTCCAGTGCAGTTACAGCACGGGAGCACTGCCCTCACGTCCAGTGCAGTTACAGCACGGGAGCACTGCCCTCACGTCCAGTGCAGTTACAGCACAGGAGCACTGCCCTCACGTCCAGTGCAGTTACAGCACAGGAGCACTGCCCTCACTTCCAGTGCAGTTACAGCACAGGAGCACTGCCCTCACTTCCAGTGCAGTTACAGCACAGAGCACTGCCCTCACTTCCAGTGCAGTTACAGCACAGAGCACTGCCCTCACTTCCAGTGCAGTTACAGCACAGGAGCACTGCCCTCACTTCCAATGCAGTTACAGCACAGGAGCACTGCCCTTACTTCCAGTGCAGTTACAGCACAGGAGCACTGCCCTCACGTCCAGTGCAGTTACAGCACAGGAGCACTGCCCTCACGTCCAGTGCAGTTACAGCACAGGAGCACTGCCCTCACTTCCAATGCAGTTACAGCACAGGATCACTGCCCTCACTTCCAATGCAGTTACAGCACAGAGCACTTCCCTCACTTCCAGTGCAGTTACAGCACGGGAGCACTGCCCTCACTTCCAGTGCAGTTACAGCACGGGAACACTGCCCTCACTTCCAGTGTAGTTACAGCACAGGAGCACTGCCCTCACTTCCAGTGCAGTTACAGCACAGGAGCACTGCCCTCACTTCCAGTGCAGTTACAGCACGGGATCACTGCCCTCACTTCCAGTGCAGTTACAGCACAGGAGCACTGCCCTCACTTCCAGAGCAGTTACAGCACAGGAGCACTGCCCTCACTTCCAGTGCAGTTACAGCACAGGAGCACTGCCCTCACTTCCAATGCAGTTACAGCACAGGAGCACTGCCCTTACTTCCAGTGCAGTTACAGCACAGGAGCACTGCCCTCACGTCCAGTGCAGTTACAGCACAGGAGCACTGCCCTCACGTCCAGTGCAGTTACAGCACAGGAGCACTGCCCTCACTTCCAATGCAGTTACAGCACAGGAGCACTGCCCTCACTTCCAATGCAGTTACAGCACAGAGCACTGCCCTCACTTCCAGTGCAGTTACAGCACGGGAGCACTGCCCTCACTTCCAGTGCAGTTACAGCACGGGAACACTGCCCTCACTTCCAGTGTAGTTACAGCACAGGAGCACTGCCCTCACTTCCAGTGCAGTTACAGCACAGGAGCACTGCCCTCACTTCCAGTGCAGTTACAGCACGGGATCACTGCCCTCACTTCCAGTGCAGTTACAGCACAGAGCACTGCCCTCACTTCCAGTGCAGTTACAGCACAGGAGCGCTGCCCTCACTTCCAGTGCAGTTACAGCACAGGAGCACTGCCCTCACTTCCAGTGCAGTTACAGCACAGGAGCAAGTGCCTTGTCTTTGCTTGGTTTGTTTTCTCTTTGCATTTGGCTGATTCTGTCAATTCAAAATTCTGAAAGGTTCACATTGATTTTCCTTCTTAAACATGAAAGGGCTCCTTTTCAAGCTTCAGTATTTCCTAAGGAAATATCTAGGATCAATATGCATAAGAATTAAAGGGAAACTCCAATTCCCTCCCCTTCTGATTGTCAGTAACTCAGAGCAACCTGTTTACCCACTTGGATTCATCCCAGCAGAAAATGTTAACAATTGTAATTATCACCATTATGCAGTATGTTCAATTGTACAATCAATATAATTGCCAAATGGAAATTATACAATATATATAATTGCTGCTTTACCCCTGTGCAGTATTTCAGTGGCACTTCACATTCATTTTGTCCTTTAATTAGTAGCAGGTGTAATTACAGTACTGTGCTCATAGCTGAGGCTAAGAAATTGGCAGGAGTGGGCAAATGGTAAGGCTTCTCAGAGGGGGCCAGTGTGAGTCATTCTTTGCTGGGAATGCCTAAGAACACCACAAAGCACATATTAGTGCTCTCACATGGAGCTGACCTTTGGATGCATCCAGTATAAACAGGAGGTTATGGTTCTTGAATTCAGTTTGTGTAACATATGACATACCCATCTTTGACTTCTGATGGATATTTTGCATATATATATTTATATTTGTGTGTGCCTGGATGAATATATCAAGTCATTCATTTAAGAGTTTTATTTTTTAACTAAGTGATTGTTATTTGGGGGGTGGGTTCCCATTCTACCTATAGGGAATATTTGGTGAACAAAAGAGCAGTTAATTTTATAACCTAAGAGAGAAAAGTAGAGATTACACAGAGGAAAATCTAGAGAAAAAACACTTAAGGTGATCGTTGTGAAGAAATGCTACGAAGTAATCTGTTGTAACATAATCATTTCTTTGATTGGGTGGTCAAGGAGAACTATCCCATGTTTGACGTATGACTTGAGATACGGGTGCTGAGCCCAGTTCTGTAGGCAGAGGCAGTGGTCACTGCAGTGGTTCTCAAAAGGAGCCCTGTGAGCAAGCACATGGTGAGGGATGAGGGGAAGGAAAGAAAGAAGAGAAAGAAAAAGAGAGAGAGAACCAGCTTACCAGGCATATTAGAAGAGACTGTTAGGAAGGAATTTAGTTTTAGGTGGTCTAAAATACGGCAGTTGTAATTATTAATGTATTCTCAAGGTAATGAAGAGTGGTATGACTTAATTTACATATTTAAATACTAGGCTTTTGGTTCATAACATACTTAGATGCATATGTCTGAGGTTTAAGAAAAGAACCCTTGCTCTGTTTGAAGGACTAGCAGATTTAGATGGACTATCTCATACAGGACCTGAAGCTTCAGACAGACATGTGTAATTCAATTGTTCCTATGCAGAAGATGCATGTTGAAGTAAATAATCATCGGAGGCACTGGACACGCGAGGTCCTGGGATTGAGCTCCTTGTCTTCTCTCCTCTAGAGGTTTCACCATAGTAAGGAAGAGCCAGCAAATGAGATTCAGAAAGAGCTTCCAGTGAAGTAGGAGAAGAACTGGGAGGCTCTCCTTCAAAGAGAATGGATCAAGAGGAGAAATTTTAACTACACCAAAGTTTTGCCTTAGAAAGTTGGCAGCCGAGGCAAGGGCTCTGATTTGGCACTGCAGAGGCTGCCATGGGCCTCACGGGAAGAGCTTCAGTAGAGAGAGAATGCCTGCTTGCTACGTGGGGGCTGAAGACAAAATCCGAAGTGCAGGAACGAAGGCCTCATATGCGGGTGATTTTTTTTTTTTTTTTTGAAAGTGACAAGAGAACAAGAAACGCAGTTGTAGGTGGAGGGCCACGTGGGTCAGAGACAAGCTGTTGGATATTTCTGTAGCAGGGAAGTGTGAAGAATGGGAAAAGGATGCTGTGGGATTGGAGGCATACTACTGTGGGAACAGAGCTCTAAAGTCCTTGAGAAGAAATGACACGGAATCGAGGGTGTCGGGGAAGAGGCTGTCTCAGGAAGGCATAGAGGCGTGTTTTCCTTTGTGGAAAGGGAAGGCAAGAGTGTGGGCCCGGATTCAGGAAGGTCAGTCCGTGCGGTCGTAGGAGGACGTTGCTGCCTCCCCATCATTCGTGATCTGAAGGAGAGAGACACCTCGTACGCTGCTCACTCCATGAGTCAGACAGAGGTCTGAGCAGACAGAAGCAACTGCTGTGGGGGCCCTGGTGGGAGGAATCAGCCTGCCTGTGCTTGACAGAGAGGGTGGCATCTGACTTAGGCCTTGAATAATACATGTCATTGTGCTGTTATTTGACTTAGACATCAACACATTTAAGGACATTTTCTCTCTAAGGCTCACCCTGCAAGGGAGATTATATAAGAAAAGCCTAGGGAGGATGTGCTGATCACATTATCTGCAATCCTGTGTTCCCCCTGAGACCCCAGTTCCTCTCAACATTTTGGTCTTTTTAAATTCCTCTTTTCCTCCCCTTGGCTAATTTCTAATTGTATTTAAAAGTTAAGATGAAATGTCCCTCTTCCAGAAAGCCTTTGGACGCCATCCCCTAAACACTTTATTTGAGATAGATACTTGTGTGTAGGTAGGAGAAGGTTAGGAGTTCCTATTGCTTGATGGTGTTGGGGCAAGTGCTGGATTGATGCACAAGGTGGGAAAAGAAGCAGCCTAAAAAGCTGCCACCTCAGAAAGCAGACAGGCGGTGGGATAGTCTGCACCTCTGGAGGCTTCCCCAGGAGGATAGTGTTTGGAATCTTTGCTCAAGTCTCCATGTGCATAAGCAACAGGGTCTAGATTTGCACTTGACTTTGTCTGAAGATATTTTAATGTGCATAATTACACCCAGGATTGCTATTATTTCAATAAATATCAAGTGCTTTTTTAATGCCAGGCACTGTGTCAGAGATTGGATGTACAATAATGACCCAAATAGAATATGGGCTAAATGACAATGTACATTATTAGAATTGTGCTAATATATTAGTTCATCTTCAATTAAGGCAATTGGGGCTATTGTGGCCAGGGCTCGGAATAGGACCAGCAGCAGCAGCAGACATTGGAGATGAGATACTTCATGACTTCTGTCCCAGTTTGGGTATGTCCTGACCAGTGGAGACTAAGTACCGCCAGCCAGCACGTTCCCTACACCTAATATGAAAAGAGTGTCACAAACTTGTTCAGGGGACTCATTTACCATGTTTTCATGTGTAATTGTAAAAGGAACTCATGCAAGAAAGACTAGGATGACACTAAGTGACCAGATTTCTCTCTTTCATGAGAAATACAGCAGTGGGGAAGTGGGAGGATTGTGGTAGATTTCTAACACTCAGAAGCCTATAATGTATGTGTTTTAATTGTGGCTTCCTGACCATCCTATGAGGAAATAAAGCGAATTAAGTGACTTGGCCAGATTTACACAGCTAGTCTCAGGATGGGTTCAGGGCTAAGACAAGGTAGATGGTCTCTAAAGGCCTCCCTCTTTCTTTATTTTCAAGGTCAAGCCAAGAGTTGTTTTAGATGTGAATTGACACACTTTAGGGGAAAGAATGCAATCACCAAGGATCAGTTCCAGGGCTGGAGAGAAACTCTGTCATCTCATACTTGACTAAGCCACACCCACTT
The DNA here is from genome assembly GCF_020740685.1 of Jaculus jaculus. Classification (NCBI taxonomy): domain Eukaryota; kingdom Metazoa; phylum Chordata; class Mammalia; order Rodentia; family Dipodidae; genus Jaculus; species Jaculus jaculus. Next base: position 22,182,492 of record NC_059119.1, read on the forward strand.
TCCTTGAAGCTTAGAGATTGCCAGCTCACAGGACTGTGGGCTGGCCTCAACAGATGGAGCCTAGAAGTAGATCTCCAGGCATGATTTCAGTTGGAAGGACCAGAGATGGCGTGGCCTCAAGGAGGACCTGGGTTCTGTGGCTAGAGGGACGTAGGTGAACCGGCAGCGTTCTGGAAGCGTGCAGGCCAAAGGTCGTTGTCCTGCTGACACTGCTTCAGTTCAACCACTCCTTTGATGTCCAGTAAGGAGATGAAGAGAGATGTGAAGTCGTTGCTCCCTCAGTCTGGCTATGCACTCTTACGGCTTTTAGATGAACTTTTCCAAATTTCCCAGCTCTTGAAATTGGAAAGGGGAACCTTCAGGAAATCTATTTAACAGGATCAACTTCTCTAAAGTCGTGGTCACTTTGCAGTCAGGGCTCCTCAGCATGTGTGTGTGTGTGTGACTATGACATTTAAAAATAATATATATTTTTTTTCCTTAAAAGGAAGGAAAATGCAGTCATTTCACCTAAATTCCACAGTAATTCGTTTATCCAGCAATTCAGTGCTTCACATATGAAATTCTGTTTCATTTTGCTGTTTATAGAAGAGAGAGACATAGGAACATGAAGAGCAGAGGAGGTCCGGTAACAAACACACCTGTATAGCAGTGATAAGAGGATGGAGGAGAGTCTGATAATTCTTTTTTAAAGACTTACTATAAACTTCCAAGGGATCTAGATTTGTTTTCACTTTTAAAGAAGAGAAGAGGTGGTTTTATGCATTGTGCACCTTGCAAGCTGTGAATTCCACACTGGTGTAAAGTCATGCGTAAGACTCAGATTCCGTTGTGTCTTATTTCATACCCAGTGCAGTGACCACTGTTCTGATTCATTTCACTACAATCAGAACTGGGAGAAGGAAGGGAGGTGAGACTGCAGTGTTGAAGGTTCTGCAGAGTCATAACCAGAGCAGTCATAGAACATGGATGCTCTAGATTTTGAGCTTGTTGAGCAGAGATCCAATTCGCGGGGGTACAGGTCTGCATTGTTTTCTCTTGAAGTGTTTGAGAAGAGCAAGGACGGAAATCAGAGATCAAAGCAAGCATGCGTTTCACTGGCCACTTTTGAGAAAACAATGAATGCACACTCATCATGCCCTTTAGCCACCAAAGAGCTGCCAATGAGTAGGCTCATATTATATATTTTATATATATTTACCAAGCACTTTGCCAGTATTACTTGGGAAGTTATTAGCTATGTATTTCTAGATGAAACTAAGCTATCGCTACCATGCCCACAGGTCTCACTGGCTGAATCTGGGTCAATGACTTAACTAGGGGCTATGGAGCCATCCTTTCACCCAAGGTCTATCTATTAGATGAGGTTGTTGTCTTTGAAAGGGGTAAATGAATATGATTGTAAGGTAAACGGATGTCATAAACTTGTTAGACAATGTAAAAACTCATTCCTAGAAGTCCCTTAGCCCGATACACTATGAGTGGGAAACGCGATGCTCAGCTATTGCCGGCTCGTCTCTTATGTAAGCAGGCGTGTTAGGATAACAGGAGGCACCTCAGAGAGAGAGGGTGTGAGCATAAGGATGACGAAGGTGGATTAGCTGGGAATAGTTTTGTAATACTGAGCAGAGAGAGTGCTAATGACAAAGTCCATTTGTGAGTCCTGTATAGGGTGGAATGGTAAAAAGGAGAGAGAAGAGGAGATCAGGCAGCAGGCTACCAGAGAAGTTCAATTTATAAGAAATACGGGTCTTTCAAATAAAACAGAGACTGAATGAGATGGGGAGGGGATATGATGGAGAATGGAATTTCAAAGGGGAAAGTGGGGGGGGGGAGGGTATTACCGTGGGATATTTTTTATAATCATGGAAAATGTTAATAAAAATTGAGAAAAAAAATTTTAAAAGATGAAATAAAAGAAAAAGAGAAATACTGGCAGGATTTCAGATTAAATCTGTGGTGAAGGGGAAAAAAAAAACTGGGTTGTGTTGTAAGGACTACTCAGAGTTTTCTGTTTCCAATGAAACATGCAAAAGATTAGATGTAGAAAGCAGAGAGGGTGGCATTTAGTGAGTGGTCAGTCTCACCTGTCTGCTTCTATTCTTTCTACAAAATCTAGATCTCCAGAGCCTGTACTTCCTGATGTGGTGGGTTCTCTGTTCTTTCTGTTTTGGCCACACTTGCTTCTGTCTAATCATGGTCACTGTTGTTAAATCTCTGCCTCAAGTGTGTATATGCAATAGGTAGATGAAGATATAGATGCAAATTAGGGATGAGGGGTGACACTGAGGACTGAAGAATCTTATCAGGTAATTGAGCATTTTGCCACACTCCATTATCACTTCTGACCCTATTCCCCCTACTTTTCTGATTTTCTTCCATTTATATATGTGTAGCTTAGGCAGTCTCTGATTTTAGTGATATCTTGGTTCTTTCTTTTTTGTCTATTTCTATATTTAGTGAGAAGCAGGCCTGTAGGTTTCATTTCATTAGTAACTCTGGTCCCACTTATTCTTTTTTTAATTTTTATTAGTAGAAGTCTAGTTTAGAGCCACACATATGAGAAACCCTTACAGGGATGTTCTGCAGAGAGAGAGAAGCCAAAATTGCCTACCTGGCTATGTCCTCCACCCATATTAAAGGATGAAGTCTTGAAGGCCTAGTAAGGTATCAGTAGGGGTTCATGCACCATCCTCAGTGTTGAGAAGGGTTACTAGGGAAGGATAGGGTGAACAAAAGTGTGGAATCCAGAAAGAGAGGAGAACATGTGAGAATAGAGTCTTGGACATCCATGTCCCCAGTTCTCACCAATGTTGAACCTAGGTTTTAGGAGACATCACAGGCTTTTGGGACGTGCCAAGGGTTTAGTACAAAAGCACATGCATTTCCCTCTTAATCCTCTCTTCCTTTTCAGCTTTAATGCTGAACAATCCCCCCCTCAGTGCCATCCTACAAGATCTTGCCTTCCTGACCTTCTTAATATCCACTTTCTCAACTCCAGAAATAGTCTCTCAGCTCCTTCTGTATTTAGATCACACCTCCTCTGTGCTTCTTGATCACGGCTTGGTTTCAGTCCTTATTCAAGGATACTTTACTTATTGATTCACGTGCAATAGCAGTGTTTGTTACAAATCTTCCCAAGCTCATTAAGCTCTCATTCACTGCATGAATCTTATTTAAACTCAGTGATGACCCCTAACCTCCTGGGTGCCCAAGAGAAAGGAGGCTACCCCAACTACCTACTCCGTCATGATGACATCACTGATCACTCTTTTCACCTCCAGAAATAGCACCTTAATTTCTCCTGCTTAATCTTTTGTCTCAGCAATTAAGAATAGGGTTAGAATAGCTCTCTGGAATTTCCATGAACTTCTTAAGACAATACTTCTGACTCTCTACACAAAGCCTTGTGGTTCACTGAACAAATGCCCACTCTCATTGCTTTGATTGCCATTTCTTTTATTTTTATTATTATTATTACTATTATTATTATTTCTCAAAGAAGGGTCTCTATCCCAGACTAGCTTGGAATTTACTTGGTAGTCTCACAATGGCCTTGAAGTCACAGTGATCCTCCTACCTCTGACTCTCGAGTGCTGGGATTAAAGGAGTGCCCTACCACAACTGGCTTATCATTAATGATTATTTTTAGTGGCTGACTCTACTCAAATTGCTAAGAGGACACAGAATTGGAAAGGAATATCTGCGAGATACATCTGGAGTGCTGACATTGTAGAAACGTGGGTGACGCATGTAGCGGCTTGTGCATTGCAATGGTAGCCATCCCATCTAGTCAGGCAGATCTCCCTTGTCGTTTGCAGTCTCTCCCAAGGCCAGGACTCTCTGCAGGTTCCAGCAGCGCCACCCTTGGGAACCAGTTCCTGCTATCCACCTTGCTTTCCTCTTTCTTCTAGCTAAATTAGCCACATGCTCTCCATATCAGGATCTGACTGATGCTTATATGCGCATGTGTTGCCTAGGAATTGCAATGTTGCTGGAGGATATTTGATCACTGGGAAGATATCATAGCATATACTTACACAAACGCAAATGGCTGGGAAAATCAGTTGGGGGAAGTCCTCTTATGGGAGCACCTTTATCTGAGTCATCTTTCTTTGACTGCAGCATTATTTATGTAGCACAGATGTATTTTATAGATACCTCATTGACCCTTTCTCAAAATTACTCATTTAAATATTTTATCTATTTAATGATCTCTGAATGGCTTCCTCATTAGGAAATTCTCATTGTTATCCTTAAAATAGAAGCCTGACATAGCTTGAAATTGAATTGCATGGGGCAGGGGTATGATACATCCAACTGGTGAGTCTAGCCTCACCCTCTCACCACACAGGAGGTCTCTGGTATTATTGTTTCCATGTGACGCATGAAGACGTTCGGGTCTGGAGATGCTCCGGCCCTTGGTGAGTTGTTTTCTGTGTCTTGAGTTTCTTATTCACGTCTGCTTATCCTGGGCTGCACATTTTCGCCTTCCTAATTCCCTGTGTCTGAAGGGAGACACTGTGGGAGAACTAGTGAGCTCTCTGGATGAGCTGCTTAGTATCTCGCCTGTCACATTTGCTCGACACTGGATGTCACTTGATCTTTTGGGGGCCATGTGCTGAAAAAGTGTCCAGTAGGTGCCAAGTAAGCAATGCACTTGACTTGCTTGAAGCAGAGTTAGTTGAGAAAGTTCATCATTATTAGTATAACTTTAAACAGTATTTTCCCTTTTTTTATTGATTTAAAAAAAAACGAGATCCCTGATGGAAAATGTGCATTGAACTTACTTGTACTTTGTTTTCAGGACTCAAGATCATGGGCCACTTACTTGTTGGCAGATTTAAACTCAAAGAGATGTGATGTGAAAATGGCTTAGAATGGTGCCTAGCCCTCTGCACGTTCTCAATAAGTGATAAATATTGTTACTTTTGTAAAATTAGTAAAGCTATATGAAGAAATATGATTTCAAATATAGTTATTGTCAATGTAGGTGTCACTTAAAGTTACTTATAGAATCTAACCATTTATTATTCAAAAAATGTTTTATATGCATCATTTCATTTATTATTTGTGTAAAATATTTTATAGGAATTACCTCATTTAAACCAAATTATCAGGTTCTAGCAATTATTATCATCATAATATAATAGGAATATCATTATAGATGAAACAAAGGAGCTCAAGGAAGATAATAATTTTTCATTAATTATATAGGAAAAATTTTAAAAGCCTGTTTGGAGGGAAGCAGCATGTCTAACTAATATGTGAGGCTTTATGGCTTCAGTTTTAGATTAAGTAGAGATTAAACAAAAGTAGCAACTTTTAAAATACAATTGGGAACAATACATCTGGTGTACACCTGGATTCTATTTTTACTATAGTGAAGCAATTCAATTGGTTACATTTATAAGCCACTGGAATGACCTTTAAGAGTAGAATAATGAAAGCAGATCCTTAGGTTGAATATTTATTAAATAGCACCTTACTTTCAATTCTGTCCTTTTAACTTCTCAGCAGAAGCTGTAGGTTATGGGTTATGTAGGTTATGTAGGTTATGAACACCCATCTTCATAATTTATCACCATCTTGATCTTCTTCCTGTAAAAGAATAGGCAAAGAATCACACAAAAGCATCTCATAAAAGGCTGCCAAAATAGGCTATAAAAACTCTTGATTATTTGATCTTCCTTGAGTTGATATTATAAATAAGAGGAAATCATATTTAAAATAAATACAAGAACAAAACAATCACACCCTAAAGGAGCGTCAATCTCCAATTATTATTTTCAAAGGAAAAACCTCCTGGTTCTTACCTAATCCATTATGGAGATGAAGCAATACTGTTTCATGCTTCACAGTAATTTAACAAATATTCCTAAAATATGGGAACTCTCCCCATGGCTCATTAGCAAGCTGTTGGTGTGACATGAAGAGATCTGGAGTACTTTCAGTGAGTTGGGTTATCAATATAACGCACACAGTAATCTCTAAAAAAAAAAAAAAAAAAAAAAAAAATCAGGAACATATGGTCCTTGCTCACAAGCTAGCCCCAAGGGAGAACACAGGGACTTTTCTTCTTTTAACAAAATGGCACTGAGGGGAGAGGTCCAGAAAAGTTAGGAGAGAAATGAAAAGGAGGAAAGAGAAGCACTCGTTACTCGAGCTGTGAAAACCATACTTTGAAGCATAAATCAAGAATCATTGTCACCATCTTTAAGTAGTCTGCTGAAATTCAAGTGGGATGGCATCACCTCAGGAATTTTCAGAATGTATATATATATATATATATATATATATATATATATATATATATATATATATATTCACATATAAAAAATTCATCCCTTTTGCCACCATAGCAATAAGATGCTGAATATTGCATGCTACTGGCCAACAGTGTAATGTAATCTCTCTGGCAAAATCTAGGCGCCATTGAACATACTTTAACTGCTTTTTGTCTGATGTGTGCTATGGTCTGATATGTATGCACATATTAAATAATATATTCAAAAGGAATATGACATAGATTCTTTCCCTACTACAGTCGATAGCATGTGCCAATCATCATTTATATATAAAGAGAGGTATGTAGTTTAAAGATCTATTTAGTAACCATCCTGGGAACTGGGAGGTAAGAAAGCTTGTCATCCAACTTTTTAATAAGTTTTAATAACAATATTACAGGTTAAGGCCTGGCTATTGATACCACAAGATATTTGGTAAGAACTTTGGGTTCTGGAGCGTTTTCTTAAGGTAAACATTAGCACAGAAGCATGCTGTGAACATAGAACAATAGGATGCATAGAAATGGATCGGTTTGGCTGGTTTACAGCATTTCAAAGGAGATTTTGTGTTTATCAGCCGCCTAGCTGTGTCTCCACATTTTATTGTTAAGGTCTCATGTTACAGGACTGTCTACACTGCAAGTCCAGCTCTCAGTCCCGGGCGAAGTCATCTAAAACGTGGGGCTGAAGGAAAACTTCATAAGTAATGCGATTGATTCCCAAAAGCTATGGACATATACTCCTTTCAAATCCAATTTGTATTCATTCAAGGAAGAAGAGGATTAGACGATATAATATGTGTGTCTAAGGAATATTTCCCTATAAATAAATGAAATGAAAAGCCATAGGGAGAAAACATGTTGAGTAAAGAAGATTCCCACAGGGGGAAAATATATAAGGAAACATTGAAATTGTCAAATATGAAGATTATAGAGACAGGCAATATTACACTGATGTTGACATTTGAGGCCAGACAGACTTATCTCAATGAGACTATTTTTGAATGAAGTTATTAAAGGCTGGCTCTCATCTCACAGAAATGATTTGAAGTTGTTTTATGTGGAAACAGCTTGCCTCCCATGATTACCCCGTGAAGTAATCCAGCTAGAAGGTGGCAATGTGACTTGAAATTTAAATGTAAAGAAAATGCAGTCAGGTGCCAGGGTGCCAGCCTGCTGAGCTGCCATGAGGGGAGGGGGGCTAGGGGAGGGCACGGGGCTGCATGAAGATTGGAATGTGTGAAAGGAAAGACTTCAACCATTGAGGCTGGAAGAGTACAGGGTGCCACAAGAAGCAATGTGTTGGGCTGAATAATTCATGTCGCAGTACTAATTTTGTGTCTGAAGAAAATTGCTTTCTCACTGTGCCAAAAGCTGGGCAATGAGACCAAAAAATAAAAAATAAAATGAAATCAAAGAGAAAGGTAAATATAAGGGGAGCGAGCCCCTTATATCAACCCCACATCAAATTGACAACCCATTTAAGGTTGCAGGGACTGTCAAAACAGAAATAAACATTTTAATCCTCACCTAAAATGGAGCCTATTATGTACACCCAGACATCTGAGCAGTAACGCATAAATATTATATAATTACATTCAAAAATGGCTTCAGGGTAGGAATTCAGAGCCTTCCAGGAAGGAGGGCAATATTTGTGTTTCACTGGCACTTAGTAGAAACAAACTTCAAATCCTGGTAGAGCATTACAGAGCTATCATTATTTTATACTTACAGAATCTTATCAATGCCAAAAATGACCTTTTGAGCTAATTAACAGAGCTTCTATAAACAGGGAACTTGATAAATGTTAATATTTGCTGGATTCCTAAAACCCAGATGGTTGCCCTTGCCTCTCCTTTTTACCACAGTGAAACTAAAGTAAGGCTGTTCCTGAGATGTAACCTTAAGCATCATGTCCTGCATTGACTTACTTTGGTTCTTCACTGATTGGGTGGACTGTACTTCTGAAGCAAAGCTGCAGGTACACTTTTCATCCACTCATCACCCTCTGACGAGAGGAATTTCCTCTTACACATCACATCACTTAGGGCTTTAGTTCTACGTGTCTTTTTTTTCTTTTGGAGCTCCAACAACCTCTCCACAGTTCAATTCAGGAGTTTAAGAGAATGAAAACAGTTGAGGTGAAGTGTTTCTCTTGTCTCATTGTGCTTCCTCCCCCCCCCCCAGAAATGCCAGGCAAAGCTCCAGGCTATAGGAAGCCCTCCTTGGTGAGGAGATCCTATCCCTCCAGAAGCTGGGCGTGTCTGGGCCACACACTCACAGAGATCTGAGGCCCTCACTCTGGACAGGAGGGTTTCCACATTGACCTGTGAATGTGACAAACACCTCTTACTTGTTGGTACTGTTCTAAGTGTCTTTTGTGACATTGGTCTTTAGGGGCAGCTTATAATAGTATCTGACAAAATCTATAACACAGGAGCATTCCAGGGTAAATCAAAGTCACTTGAGTGTGCATAGCCTTCTGCCTAGTATGGCTTAAGCTTAAGGTTCTTTTTATCCGGCTTTGTGGGCTTGGCTAATTCTCATCAGTTTATGTGTCTTCAAGATTCTCCAGCGTAAAAGGCCTATTTTACTATTTCCCATTTCACATTGGTTCAACGTCAGCATTCCCCATGAGACTTGCTGTCAGGATGAAAGGTGAGATTCAATGAGATTCAATGAGCACGTGTCTCCCTGGTAGAGTTGCCTCCTCTGTGGAGTATTCTGTGGAAGCTCCACGCGATCAGATGCCCAGAGCTCATAGTAGCACTCAATAAATGTCAGTTCCCACATTATAAATCCAAGTTCTCTTGATTCCAGCCGCTGTGTAGTACTTAGCACTTACAGGCTTTCACAACTCAAAAGTATTTTCACATAAGATGACTAATTATTTCAGCACCCCCAGGGTGGCAAAGTGAAGGTGCCTCGCCATGTTAAGAAACATATGGTAAGAAAAGGATTTTTAACTGAGCTGCATTTTTCAGATTAGCAGAGGGCTCTTGCACATGGCTGAATGTGCGATATGGTTACTGTCCAGTGTTGATGTCGATCAACGATGAAAGCATTTAATCCAGGTTTGGTGATCTCTATCAGGATACCAATGCAGGAGAATCATATTCAATGCGTGCCTTGGTTGCAGAGTGAATTTAAGGTCAACCTGGACAACTTAGTGAGACCATTCTCACAATGCAAATGATAAGGAATTCTAACGATGGGATCTCAAGGACAATTACTGGCAGATCCTTTGCCTAGCATGTGGAAGGTCTTTGGTACAACTCCCAGTACTGTAAGAACACAACAACAAAATGTTTAGCTTCGAAAGCAAGGTGAGCGTATGGCACAAAATCACGTCACCTTCTAGTCTGCTACCCAATAAAACACTTACATCAGTGCCCATCAAGTACAACGCTGTGTCTGAACACGTATACGTACTTTCATACAGTGTCTGTGTGAAAGGTCAGTGCATGTGTGTTTCTCTTTACAAAGTAGCTATGCATGAGAGGGGAAAAAATTTTGTGTGTTGTAAAGAATGCAGACACAATTAAAAAATTAAAAGAGGGCTGGAGAGATGGTTTAGTGCTTGAGTGCTTGCCTGTGAAACCTAAGAACCCTGGTTTGAGGCTCCATTCCCCAGGACCCACGTTAGCCAGATGCACAAGGGGGCACACGCATCTGGAGTTCGTTTGCAGTTGTTGGAGGCCCTGGCACGCCCATTAGCTTTCTCTACTCTCTCTCTCTATCTGCCTCTTTCTCTCTGTGTCTGTCACTTTCACATAAATTAAAAAGTAAACAAAAAAATTAAAAGAAATGGGCTGGAGAGATGGCTTAGCGGTTAAATGCTTGCCTGTGAAGCCTAAGGACCCTGGTTTGAGGCTCGGTTCCCCAGGTCCCACGTTAGCCAGATGCACAAGGGGGCGCACGTGTCTGGAGTTCGTTTGCAGAGGCTGGAAGCCCTGGTGTGCCCATTCTCTCTCTCTCTCTTTATCTGTCCTTCTGTCTGTGTCTGTCACTCTCAAATAAATAAATAAAAATTTTAAAAAAAATTAAAAGAAATATTTAAAATTCAATGTATCGCAACTCCTATAATTGTCACATAATCCCCTAAAGGGTATAACATAGATCTGCTGCCTGCCTGTTACTGGGAATGCAGTAACACAGACTGGTGGGTTTCAGTGGGCTCCACTGCTCCTGAGCCCTGTCTTCTTCGGGGTAGAGAATGTTTGGGGATACGTGTTCTGCTCAGACCACCCTGTGAAGTCAGAGGATCTTAAACAAGGGTGTTCATAAGGAAGGACGTGGCAGGAGGCTTATCTGGGCTCAGAGGTCTCACCGCACACTTCTGTGACTGCACGCAAATCACTCCTTCAGCCTCATTGTCTTCAAGCTGCCTTTTTTTTGTTTTTTTGGCTAGCATATAAACCAAGCCTTGTGGTGAAAGCCCTTTTAGAGCTGCAGTGTACTGTGAAGTGTGGGCCTTCAGCAAAATGCTTCTTCTTCATGTCTTACCCAGTGTCTGGAGGACGCTCAACTCCTAGTAAGGCTTTGGTGAAGAAATGAGCAAGAATAATGAAAGTGCACACACTTTTCTGTCTTCGCTTGGATTACATCCAGAAACAGAAAACCCACCGAAATTTCTTGAGAGTAAAGTCCATGTTTTCGCTGTCTTGTTTTGGTTTCAAATAACAAGAATTTAGAGGTTATCTACTCTGGAGCCACTGAGCTCAGCTGCACAAGCCTGTGGTGGTGACTCAGCTTTGTCCCCTGACAGCCAGAGATCTCCCCCTGTGCCTGAATGCACTGGGCTTCCCAGATGTCGCCACAGTCCCAAGCCGCCACGGGCTCTGCATCATCAAGTGATATCTAGAGGCTTAGGAGAGGGGAGGTTCTGTTCACTGAAAGTCTTATGGCTCCCTGACTTCTGTTATGTCACAGCCTGTCCTTTCCCAGTCCAGGACAAAAAACAATGATGCCCATGGGGTTTCTTTCGTTTAAGGGAGGTAAGTTCATGTCTTTGGGCTGGCGAAGAGGTTAAGCCATCCTTGAAACCTAGGGGATTTCATAATTAAGAATGAACACTAGTCTTGTGTCAACAGTGAGCTTCACCCTGTCTCTGACCTGCCACCAATCTCATGTTTGTCCAAGCAGTTTGTCTCTGGTCCCATAGAACCGGTTAGATAGGCAGGTGTGTCATTCTCTCCCAACACCTATGAGGGTTTTATTTTTATTTTTTTCTTTTTCTGTTTTTTTTAGGTAGGGTCGTGCTCTAGCTCAGGGTGACCTGGAATTCACTATGTGGTCTCAAGGTAGCCTCAAACTCATGGCAATCGTCCTACCTCTGCCTCCCAAGTGCTGGGATTAAAGGTGTGCACCACCATGCCAGTATACCTATGCATATTTTTTTAAAGTATTTAGATTTAAAAAAAATTTGTTCATTTTTTTTTAATTATTATTTATTTATTTATTTGAGAGCGACAGACACAGAGAGAAAGACAGATAGAGGGGGAGAGAGAGAATGGGCGCGCCAGGGCTTCCAGCCTCTGCAAACGAACTCCAGACGCGTGCGCCCCCTTGTGCATCTGGCTAACGTGGGACCTGGGGAACCGAGCCTCGAACCGGGGTCCTTAGGCTTCACAGGCAAGCGCTTAACCGCTAAGCCATCTCTCCAGCCCAAATTTGTTCATTTTTATTTATTTATTTGAGAGTGACAGAGAGAGAGAGAGAGACGAGAGAGAGAGAGAGAGAGAGAGAAGGAGGGAGGCAGATAGAGAGAGAGGGAATGGGCACGCCAGGGCCTCCAGCCACTGCAAACAAACTCCAGACGTGTGCGCCCCCTTGTGCATTTGGCTAACGTGGGACCTGGGGAATAGAGCCTCGAACTGGGGTCCTCAGGCATCTCAGGCAAGCACTTAACCACTAAGCCATCTCTCCAGCCCCCTATGCATATTTTTGATAAAGGCTTTTCTTTCCTATTATCTTCTTTGCAAGTATCACTAGATGGCTCAGCAATTAAGGCACATGCCTGTGAAGCCTTAGGGCCCAGAACCCACATAAGCACACAGTGGTGCTTACATCTGGCGTTGGTTTGGAGTGGCTAGAGATCCTGATGTGCTCATTCTTTCTCTCATGTACTTTCTCTCTCTCTTAAGTAAAAAATGAAATATTTTAAAAAGGAAAAATAGGAGAAGGGAAAGTAAAAATATACATCTCTTATTTTCTTATCTAATGGACCACTAAATTTTTTTACTCATCCTACTAAAATTTGTTCATTTTTACTCTTTTGCACTCACTATACCATGGCATACATCATTAAGTCCTTATCGCTATGAAGATCCTTCAGTAACATGAAATTAATTAAGAATGTACATTTCCTATGCTTATTAGAATGAGTAGAACTTATTTTTTTCAAGTCTAGTGAAATTTCATTAAGCACAAAGATTTTAGCTCTTATAATAGGGCATGTGAAGAATTATGAGGAATAATTTCCTTTATTTCCAGAACAGATTCATTTACTACTAGGTCAATTGAACAAAATTGGTTATAAATCTATGTTGAATACAGGATTTCACAGAAGCAATGTGGTTTGTGGGTAATACTTTGGTGTTAGAATTTTTAAGTTATTTGCATGTCATTCTTCTAGTTTCATAATGTTTCTTGCTCTTTTTCAGCATTCAGAGACTTCATAGGCTTCAAGTCTCTTCTGACTTCAAAAAAATAGTTTTGAGAATCAAACCTGGGTCCTTAGGCTTCACAGTGAAGTGCCTTAACTGCTAAGCCATCACTCCAGCCCTTTTCTGTAATTCTTAAATATTCCTTTACCCCACTCCTATGCCATCTCTAATGTGTTTCTACTTATACTCAAGATAATCTTTGGTGCCTTTTTATAACTTTGTATTTCTAAATGATTTTACTACCATCATTTTTAATTTTAATCCATGCAATGCTCTAGTTTGGTGTTTAAAAATCTATTGAGTAACAATAAATTATCTTATAGGGAAATTAAGTTGAAAACTACATCTCACAAATAAGAGCATCTGAAATTCATCCAGCATGGTGTAAAAAGGTTGTCCTATGCCAAACTGATAACATGTAGACAAAACAAATTATGCCAGTCATTGTGACTAAGATATTCTCATCATCATTTAAAGAGAGGCTAGGGGCGTATCACTGTTTTTCATTACAAATGATTCTTCAGTAAATTTGTTTTAAGACTGTGGATCTGGCAGGAAGGTCTAGAACAGAATAAAAATAAAAGCTTGAAACAGTGGGAGTGTGAGCCATTACTTAAGAGGGTGGACGTTTTATCTTGACCACACGGGTTCACTCTCTGCTACAAAGCTACATTCAGCATGAGAACCCCTTGCAAACTGTCTGGGAACTTGCTCAAAGAACGCATTGTCGGGCCCTTCCCCATATCTGCCTCATCAGACAGGCTGGGGGCATAGCAAGGAATCTGGTTTACAAGGAGTTAATCCCTTGTTTTGCTTGTGTGCTTGTGTGCGCCTGTAATGCGCTGTGTGGGGAGGGGAGTGCATGTGGTGTGTGCACGGTTCGTGTCCATGCTCCACACGCGCTCACCAGCAGTGGCTGCGGCCCAATGTCACGGCTCTTTACCATGTTCCCTCACTAGGTCCGTCTTCAGCCAGAGTCTCTGTCTGGCCCAAGAGTTTATTGGCTTATCAGTGAGCTCCAGCGATAACCAGGTCTCCATGCCTCTGTTCATTCAGTAAAATCATCTGAACTGATGATTTGCAATAGTAATCAACTTATCGTGAGTGTGCCAACGATGCTGAGTGCCCGGCACAACTTGCAAGACATCTGCAGGAACCCCACAAATAGCACATCTGAAAACAGGCTCCAATGTCACGCTTCCTTCTAATAGTCACTGTGCAAACATGACAGCAATACCCACTTCAAAAACCAAATGTCATTAAAATTCTATTCCATACCATCTCTTATTAGTTTCGTATTCCTTAAAATGCCTACCCTGGTTTACTTTCTACGTGAAATTCATTTCTATTTCAGTACAAAATAATTTCTTTTTGCCTGGCCTGCTATCTTCATTTCCTAATTCATTCATTTTATTTTTGGGTCTCAATATTTTCTACAGCGTCCTTTCAACATTCTAATATTGAATAATCTGAAATTCTCAAAAAAATTCACTTTTGGAAAGGTTGATTAATTAGAATCAGTGAAAACAAATGAGCATTTTCTTTGTCTAGTTGACAAGTGAGATACTGCCTCTTCTCTATTGCATGAATCAGGAAGAGAATCAGGCAGTCATTAATCATAACATGATGCTGTTTTCTGTAAGAAAGCACTGCATCTAATATGGTTTAATAACATACAATTGCATGCTGAGTTTTGTAAGATAAATACTTCCCTAATTTACTCTTTGTCTGAAGTTCACATTAAATTATAATCTAAGGGCAGTATATAGGAAGCTAATGTTTAAGGTGCATTTGTGGTCTATTAAGGACATTTTATAATCTTACATACATTCTCAGAGAATGTTACAATCTACTTCATTTCAACCATGGAAAACAGCACACTGTTTAACTCTAGAGAACACTGCTTCAAAATGTATACACACATACTATGGTGGTTTGATTCAGGTGCCCCCCATAAACTTAGCTGTTCTGAATGCTAGGTTCCCACCTAATGGAGATTTGGGAATTAACGCCTCCTGAGTGCAGTGTATTCTTATGGGTGGGCTTATGGGTATTATAGCCCATTTCCCCTTGCCGTAGTTTGGCAAACTCTTCTGTTGCTATTGCCCACCTGGTGTTGGCCTGGGGGTGATGCCCACCCTCTGATCATGCCATCATTTCCCCTGCCATCATGGAGCTTCCACTTGAGTCTGTAAGCCAAAATAAACCTCTTTTGCCCACAAGCTACTCTTGGTTGGGGGATCTCTAATAGCAATGCGAACCTGAATGCAACAGTAAATTGGTACCGAGGAGTGGGATTGCTGCTAGACACCTGACGGTGTGGCCTTGGCCTTTTGCAGCAGATTTTCAAGAGAAATGTGGAAGGGTTTGAAACCTTGGCTTAAGAGATGCCTTGCAATGCTGAAAGTACAGCTTGGTGTACTATTCTAGTCAGAGTTGAAAAACCTGAATGAATGTAGTAAGAACTATGGACTGTGAGGTTTGGCTTATGAGAGTTAGAAAGAACTTTGCTTTGACTGGGCAGAAGTTTGTGTGAGAAACTTGCTATTATGCCTGTGGCCTGAGAAGTTGTGCAGGGTTGCTTTGTGTAGAAATGAACTGGTGTGAGGAGAGGGATATGGTACAGACAAGACAATCTTTGGGTGAACTGCTGCCCATTCAGCTGCAAGTGAGAGATTACAACCTTTGAGATCAGGCCAGCTGACCTGCACTGGAGCAATAGGAAGAATGTAGACTCTTTTACAGGGGCCTGAATGCTCAAGGAGTGTCCTGTTCTTCAAAGTCTGCTTTATTCCCCTCTGGATTAACAAACTGGCACCCTACCTGGTATTGTGAAGCATAAGAAATGCAGGAATGAGAGGGTCATTGAGTTTGCAATCCTGTCCTGTGCTTTGGAAATGACCATGGGCAGTGTGAAGCAGGTTTGCTAGATGCCTGCAAGGAGACCTGATGGAGCCATGAGAATGAACCGTGGATTGCAGTGGAGATTCCTGGACCATGAGATGGCTGCTAAGGAAAGCTCCTGGCTCCAGTGAAGTTTTCCAGGATTGTAAGTAGCCTAGCTGGAGAAGCGGAATTGGAACTCCAGAGACTTTTTGTTGGTTAGAATTATAGGACTTGGAGATTTGTCAGTGGCTAGAGTTGTTGGAGTTGGAGCTACAGAGTTGGATGTCTGCCCTGGTTGTTTTAAATCTTGTATTGGTTGAATATTTCTTTGCTATGCCCAATGCCATCTTTTGCAATATGAAAGTTTATACTGTGCCATTATAGATTTGGGGGGGATCTTTTGGCATTATGGTTCAGTTAAAAGACCTTGGACTTTGGGGATGTATGAACATCATTGTAATTGATAAAAACTATGGGGATTTTTTAATGTTGGACTGAACACATTGCATTTTACATGATTTGTGGTTGTCAGTTTATGCGGTCCAGGGTTGGAATGTGGTGGTTTGACTCAGGTGTTCCTCCACAAACATAGGTTTTCTGAATACTAGGTTCTGAGTTGATGGAGATTTGGGAATTAATGCCTCCTGGAGGCAGTGTATTTTGGGGGGAGGACTTATGGGTGTTATAGCCAGTTTCCCGTTGCCAGTGTTTGGCACACTCTCCTGTTGCTATTTTACACCTGATATTGGCCATGGGGTGATGTCCACCCTCAGCTCATGCCATTGTTTACCCTGCCATCAGGGAGCTTCCCCCTCCAGCCTGTAAACCAAAATAAACCTCTTTCTTTTTTCCCCCATGAGCTGCTCTGGGTTGGGTGATTTCCACCAGCTATGCAAATCTGAGTTCAACACACATATAAATTCATACATATTCTTCAGGAGCCATTCGACTTTGAATTCAGGACTTTCATTTGCCACACTCTTTGAAGCCAGTCTGAAGTTTCCCTCTGTCGGCCTCTGTGCCTATTGCTCTCTGGATCTCTCTCTAAACCTCCTGTTCTATAAGGCATCTTCTTGTGTCTTACTTCTTCTGCATCTCTACTTAAGGTCCCTTCCCTTCTAAAAAGTCAGCCCTGGGCTGGAGAGATGGCTTAGTGGTTAAGGCATTTGCCTGCAAAGCCAAAGGACACAGGTTTGATTCTCCAGGACCCACATTAGCCAGATGCACAACGTGGCCCATGCATCTGGAGGCCCTGGTGCGCTCATTCTCTCTCTCTCTCTCTCTCCCCCTCCCTTTTTCTCTGTCAAATAAATAAGAATAAAATATTTAAAAGGTCAGCCCCTAGCTTTTCTGAATCATTTCCACAGTCTTATTATGTATTGCTTGGATGATGGTCCAAGATAATAAAATATCCCAAAGGATCTGCTTGCGGACATGAAGGCTGGGAAGAATGGGCAGCAGGAAGGAGGCAGCAGTGAAGCAGTGGCTGCTGCATCCCAGGTGGTCACGGAGTCAGTTGTCCTTGCTTATACAATGGCTAGGAGCAGACTGGTCCCCTGGACACTTCAGATTTAGTTTGCATATTCGAGTATGTTCATTATTGGAATTATTTCTTTAAATTCATCTGAAAATGATCAATATGTCCTGATTGCAGAGAAAACAATGATCAACTGTCTTGTACAAGTATTAATAAAATTTTCTACACCAAACAAGACATTGCATTTGGTACGAAACATAGAAATATTCCAATACAACACGTTATCAAGCCCACAACTTTTATTGAGAATAAAATATTTACAGAGGAGGTGGGTAGAAAGATTGTAAGAGCAATGGGTGAGAAGGACTATTTGGAGACGTTTTTCCCATTCCTCACAGAGGCGGACTAATGCATAGACAGACCAATGGTAAATGCCAATAACCTCGCTGAGGAGGGCCATCAGTGGAGTGAGAACGGAGAGCTGGGATAAAGGAAGATAACCCAGGGGAACAGGACCAAAAAGAGATTTGTTTATACACTACACATTCAATTTTTAAAAAGTAAAATGCATGTTAATGGAGGTCATGACAAAAAAATTCAGAGACCAAAGTTAACAAGAAAACTAAAAACATAGATAGCTATAGAAGATAATGCTCATTAAAATTAACTAATTATTTTAGTACTGACATGGAAAAAGAGAAATTTTATGAATCCTCAGAATCAAAATATACATAAATAATTGCATATATATATATATATATATATACATACATACACACACAAATATATATATGCATATATATGTACATAGGTATATGTATGTATGTATGTATATATATATATACACACATACATACATATATATATATATATATATATATATATATATATATATATATATGAAATCTCCAAACCTACTGAATGCATTGAAAGTTTCTTTCCTTCCTCTGGACATAGGATAATATTTTTAGGAGGTAACATGTTTCCAGTGATGTAATAAATGTAAAAAGATTTTGAATAGGAAGTCACAAATCCAAGCCAGGAGATCCCAGCTTGATCTAGGAGTGTCAAGGTTAGATTTCTGGCCTGGAGAGATTGTTCAGTGGTTAAAGGTCTGTGTATGGAAAGCCTGAGGGTCCAAATTTGATTCGTGAGTACCCACATAATGCCAGATGCATAAAGCGATGCGTGTGTCTGCAGTTCATTAGCAGTGACAGAAGGCCCTAGTGTGACCATATTCATATTCTCTCTCATAAGTAAATAAAAGAGTAAAAATAGATTTCTTATATCAATAAGAATAAACTGAAAAGCAGCTCCAGGATGTATCTAAGTTAGTGGATCATTGAAATCACAGGGATTCACAGAACCTTCTAAGCAAGTGGATATAGAGATGCCTTTGATGTGGTCGCACGTTTAGCAGAGGGTGAATGTCACATGAGAGTTTGTAAATCACTTGTCAGAAATCTGCTTTCAGAACTTAAAAACAAAATCTGCAACAGCCAATTTCAGTGACACATGCTTTATAAGTGCTATGATATGTATGCTTCCCAGCTTTTGGTTTGAATTTTAATACTATTAAAATTGTAACAGTCTGAAATTATGCACAACCCGTTACTCCGTGGTTTTTCATAAATGTGGGTTTAAAAATACTTAATCTTGGGGCCAGAGAGATGGCTTTGTGGGTAAGGTGCTTGCCTGCAGTGCCTAAGAGGGCTTGTTCGAATCTCCATGTCCCATGTACTGCCAGATGAAAAGTGAAGCAAGAGTGTAAGGTTGCACATTGTACAAGCGGGCACACGTGTCTGGAGTTTGTTCACAGCGGGTGAAAGGCCTGGTGTGCCCATTCTCCCTCTCTCTGCTTCTTTCTCAAAAAGAAAATAAATTTTAAAAAGTACTTAAAATTTACAGCGAGAATAAACCCTTATTAGAAAAAATTTTGCTTTCATATCTTTGTTTCTTCCTGTGTCCTATGCATACGTATATGAGACAAAAGCTGTGCCATTTTAAAGTAATACTTTTAGTATCTTTAACATGGTTAGGGCACCTGATGGTGATACAGGTTTGATTTAGAACTGAGTTTGTATTTTGGTTCGAGGTATATATTTTGACTTGATTTCCTCTCATTGAAAAAAAAAAAAAAAAATTGCCGGGCATGGTGGCACACGCCTTTAATCCCAGCACTTGGGAGGCAGAGGTAAGAGGATCACTGTGACTTCAAGGTCACCCTAAGACTACATAGGGAGTTCCAGGTCAACCTGAGCTAGAGTGAGACCCTACCTCGAAAAAAAAAACAAAAAGAATTAGTAAGGTTAGGGAAGAAAAAAATGGGTTAGTAAATGTAAAACTGAAAAACACTCATTCAATTAACCTTCCTTGTTCCTCATCCTGCCTCCAGTCACATCCTCAAGGTTTAGCTTCCCAACAGCCTCTAAAAGGAGCCTTTAGAGCCCAGCATCCAAACGCCTCCATCTGGTCCTTCTGATCTGGCCACCTGAGGCTCTGTGACACTTTCCAGGCCGGTTTCCTTAGCTTCATGTGCAGACAGGAATTGCGCTTAATTCTACATAACGCCCACCAAAAGCAGGCCAAAATCTAAGCTGGCACAGGGTCAAAGACATGGGAAATATTAAGCAGCCTTTTCTAAAATTGAATATAATTGCCCTTTAGTGAAAAAAAAAAAAAGTAGAGGAAATGTAGCAAAGAGGACTCATGCAGATGACGTGAAACTTCACATAAGTATCTCAGGATCCCCGACTCGCGACCCGTCGTCCCCAGGGATCATGTTTGTCCACCGCCAGGAGCAGACGATTTGCTGAGTTGCCAGCAGTCAACTCTAAGGTGCGGTACACGTTCTCCCTCGTGTCACGTAGGAAACGCACATCCATTCCGTGTGAGTCAGTTTCTACTCTCCAGCCCTGAAAGGGCCTCCCAGGACCCTCCCTCCCTTCTGCTGCTCCGACTCCACTCGGCTCTTCCTTTCTCCTAGTACACAATCACCTTTTCTGTCCTTTTTGCCCTGTGCCTACAGCGTAGAGCGGCGGGTATACATTCCTGTCACATAATGTTGTCATGTCATCGAGCCAATAACATTTGCTTTCAAGTGATTCTTACTTCATGGTCTTTTACCCTTATCAGTGTAAAATGAATCTCTGTCCTTTGTTTTAAGTTGTTGCTGAAACTTCGGAATTATCTGATGATACAATGATATGGTGTAAACCCATAGGTGTCCTTCACAGTTTGTCATCTAGAAGGAGCAGAAATAGAACCAGTTCTTAGGTAAATTGGTATTACGATGCACTGAGGTGAGGGCTGAGGAGAACTTCAAGGTGCACAAAAAACAAGGAACACGACTTCCAGGGAGGATTTGTGCCTCCTGCCCCGCCTGAAGAAAGGGTGTGATGAATATCCCCAGGCTGAGCTTCCAGAACCAACATATCTGGTTCACCAGACCTGTGATGGAGACGTGGTGTGGTGACATTAATCCCTATCTATCTGAGTGAGGCTTCTTTAGGTAGCAAATTCCTTAAATCAGATAAAATTCTTTGTTTAGGGATGTTTACTCTAACAACATTTCTTGCATTGTTGAGTTTTTCCTTTAAAAATGAGGAATAACATGTAAGGAGATCCCTTTTCTGGCTTCTGAATACGTCATTTCACTTTACTTTTTCTCAATTTTCATGCAGGCTTCTTAAACTGGCTTTTCAGTTGTGTGGCACGTTTTGTTCTACAGTAGCCCAGGTGGACTTGTCACATGAGTTTCCATCATTGTCATCTTTATTCCTTCTCCAGATGGTGGTGTAAAGCCTTTGTTTCCTTTCTAGCTCCTTTTCCCCCTTTCTACGTTGCATGGGCACCATGTCTGTCCTGCAATTGGATGCCAGCCAGGCTGGTTTTGAGTGTTAACACAACTGGCACATCCCATAGAACTCAGCATAAAATCTCCTTGAGAAACTCAAGTACTGGGTCTTAGGACTTATTTAGTTAATATTTGAGTAGGAAACAGGGCCATGCACAAAGGTCTCCAAGAACAGGCTTGTCTACCCCGCAAGACAGAACTTTCAGGCAGCGTGGGAGTCGTTCACAGAAGCCATGGGTGGAATGAGGCCTGAGGTGTATGGAAAGCCGAAAGAGAGGGGAGGGCACACAGGGGAAGCTTAAAGCATCTCGGTGCGTAACTTGTACAAAAATCCACCCACGTGGCAGGTGAGTTTTCAATGATGATGTAAGTCTAGAGTTGGAAGAATCCTCCCTGTTCTAGATGAACATCTATCTATCTCTTGTAGTTACCTAGTAATTCACTTACACTTCACCTTGGCAGTGATGCACCTGCAATCTCACACAGGTCACACGGGACCAGGACCAGTGATGAACAGGCTGACAGGACTTGGGCTGCTTTTGTCTACTCAGAATACAGTGAACTAGACAATGGGCTAAACACATGCACGTGCACACTGCATAAATCACATGGCATGGCCCTGCATACAATACACATGTACTGCAAACATGCTATGCATGCCAAACTGCATACATCACACATATACAAGTACCACATCATACCCCACAAACACACACAAGTCACAAATTCCACAATTATCATACACCACACATCACACCATAACTACACACTATATCCACCACGCACACATACCACATCATACACACAAACACCACACTATATTTCAAACACAAAGCTACACACCACACACCACACACATACACCACAAACCCTCAAACCACAGACCCCCCCCAATTCCACATACCAAGGCCATACACCACCCGAGCTTACTCTGCCACCCTCATACATCAGCGCTCTGCCTGACACTCCCCTCTCTCCTTGCCTTTCCACCCGCACTCCTGCTATTCTGCCTGTCTTATAAAAGTTATGAATTAGAAGAAAAGCAGAGGTGAGGAGGAGACAGGACCAGAAATCCAGCATTACCAGCAAACGGTGCCCTAGGGCAGTAGCAATGACCATTTTCCTGGACGAAGCACTCCTGTGAGACTTAGAGCAGCTGCCTTTCTTTCCACACGACCTTGATTTCCGTGATGGAGAGTGTTCTAGGGTTCTGACGCGGGGTCAGTGACTCAGCCTCGTTTTCACAGTCATGGGTTTTCATCCCTTTCTTCTTTAATGGAACTGCGACCGACTTTATTTTTAGTTTGTTATTTGTTTCGTTTTGTCGTTATAGTTTACCAACTTTCCTATAGATGCAGTTATTTTTTATTCTGACTTAAGGATATTAATATCTTCAGGAAGTTATATTTTATGACATTAAAATATGCTATGTGCAATACATTCTTCATAAGTTTATTTAAATATATATATATATATATATGTATATATATACATAGATATAGATATATAGACTTCTATACTTACAGACAAAAATCCATGGTATTTCCTTCCCCTCCCCCACTTTCCCAGTCATAACTCTGCTCTCCATCATATCCCCTTTCTCTCTCCATTAGTCTCTCTTTTAATTTGATGCCATCATTTTTTCTCCTATTATGAGGGTCTTGTGTAGGTATTGCTAGACTGTGCAAGGTCTTGGATATCCAGGTAAAATTCTGCCCAGACAGTTGTATGTAAGATGTGGTACCCTTACTTTGGCTCTTATATTATTTCTACCACCTCTTCTCCCTTTATAAATTTTTATAGCATTCCGTTTACTTTTGTACATGTTGGGTATTAAAGTCCTATTATCCAATTAAGGAAAACCATTACTCTTATCAATGTCTCTTTGAAGTTGTGGTCATCCTGATACCACAAAGTAAACAAGAGAAGAACTCAGCATCATGTTGATAACAAGTTATGAAGTGCTCAGAAAGTCAGGTAAACACAACTAATAGTGGCTAGTGAGATAAAATATCACTCAGCCTCACAAAAGTTCTCCCATACAATATGCCTATATATTAAGATTAATAATAATAATATATAAGATTATATAATATAAGATTAATAATAATAATCCCATTCAGAGAGTTCATGCTAAGATGACCAATACTGCATCGGCAGATGAAACACTTCATTCTGGCACTTTTAAGTGAAGTCTACTTAAGGCAGCCGAAGGAAAGATGAAAATGTACATCAGTAAACACTAGCGAAGAATTATGTAATGAATTCATGAAGCATTACAATTAAAGGAGCTCATAGATAATTGAATAGACAGTAGGTGTTGAAGAAGAAATCAGTGACCTGGAAGAATGGGTTATTGTACTGCAGAGATGGCTCAGCAGTTAAAGACACTTACTTCCAAACCTGAGGGCTTGCATGCTATTCCGCAGTATCCATGTAAAGCCATGTGCTCAAAGGGGTGCGTGCCTCTGGAGTTCCTTTGCAGTTGTACGAGGCCCTGGTACATTCATTCTCATTCTCTCCCTCCACCAATCAGTTAAGAAAAAGAGATAAAATGTTATTAATGCATACTTTTGTGATCATTGTACTATAAATTATATGCTCTTTCCAGAATCATTTCACAGTGTCCAGTATTCTATGATACAAGTTGAGAAACTGTTTTTCTGGTCCACATACCTGTGGCTTTGTCTTCTGGTTGTGATTTCAGGTTGCTATGTGCTATAGTTTATTGGCTCTTCTTTTTTGTGCATCCAATAAACTAACGTATCATCTTTCTATGGGCACCTCCCACGTGAGATCAGGGCTTCTTAGCAATATATAGGTCCTTGCCACAGTTTGTGTTTTTCATAAGTACCAATATCGCAACGTTTCAACATTTTTTCTCAGTGTCATAGCTTCATCTCTATTAAAAAATATGTTTATTCATTTGTTTTCAAGCAGAGAGAGAAAGAATGGGAACACCAGGGCCTCTTACTATCACAAATTATCTTTGGACATATGCACCACTTTGTATCTCTGACTTATATGGGTACTGGGGAATAGGACATGGGCATCCTGCTTTGCAAGCAAGCAAGTACCTTTAAGTGCCTAGCCGTCTCTCCAGACCAGCTTCAGCTCTTAAGGAAGATCCCGTATTTTGGTTGGCTACTAACACAATCTTTGACTCCCATTTGGTTAGTATGGTTATGTGGTGGGCATTCTTTCCTAATTACTAGTACACTGGTGGCAGTGCCAGGCTCTTTTATTCAGGAAGGGGAGGGGTGTGTGTCAGGATACATTTATTCCAAGTGTCTTGCATGTGGGAGATCAATACATATATTTAAGGAATAAAAGGACTCTTTTAGGATATATTAGGTAGGATGTATAGTGTTATGGCTATGCGCCTATGAACACCTCAAACAGAATGAGTTCATTGGCAACCATGATTCTTTTATTCATCTTTAAACTTCTGCTGAACCCCAAAACTATCATATATGGTCAGTAACTGGTTGTTTGATAACTGGTTGAGTAAGTGAATGAATGGAAACATCCTCAGTAATCCTGGCAAACAGATTGCAAGGTATAAATAGCCTTATTTATGGCAACCTGTAGGATTTAACCCTAGGATACTGAGCTGTTATCATGCCAGGAAAATTACCACCTTTAATGCGTACCTACAAAGAAAACTTTGTTAAAATATATGTAATTCTTTCAATTGCTAAGCATATATCTGATAAAAATTCAAGAGATTCTTTGTACGCAAAATAAAATGCAGTTCAATAGGCTTTATCTTTGATGTGGAAACACAAAAAAACATTCAAAAACAAACATAAAGAAATAATAGAAGCATAACTGACTTCTACCATTGTTGCTAATATGACTGATTATGTGGATATTAAAATTATTATTAAATATTAAAGCAATATTGAAAATAGAGTCACTAGACCTCAAATTATAGCTGTGCTATTGAAGATGAAGTAGAAGGAAAATAGTGCTTTAAAATATGTCATAAGAAAAACGCAAGCGTTGTCTGAACACGACAACACAATTAACAGTTACTTCAAATTAGTATACAAAATACTCATAGGAGAGAATTGAGTAGCAAGTAGACAAAAGGAAGGTTATCTATAGTATAATAATCAAAAATCCATTGAATAATATTTGCAAAGAATTTGCAGTTTTTATAAACATAAAGACAAGAGCTAGGGAGATGGCTCAGCAGTGAAGGGCACTTGTCTCCATAGCCTGGCAGCCTGGGCTCAATTCCTCAGTGCCTGTGTCAAGCCAGATACACAGTAGGGCACAAGTGTCTGAGTTTATTGGCAGCAGCTGAAACGTGGTGTTCCCATACTCTACCTCTCTTTCCCTTCTCCTCTCCCTCTCATACTCCCTCCCTCCCTCCCTCTCAAATCATAGATAAACTAATTAATAGAAAATTTTGAAAGAAAAATGAAACAAAACTTACACTACCCCTGTTATTAGCATTAGAAACTGCATGAAGACTAATGTACAACACAATGCATTTAATTTATAAATGACTTGCCATTCTTATAATGCTTGAATTATAGTTATTGTTTTTGTCATTAAGAAAGAAAAGACTAGGGCTGGAGAGATGGCTTAGCGGTTAAGCGCTTGCCTGTGAAGCCTAAGGACCCCGGTTCGAGGCTCGGTTCCCCAGGTCCCACGTTAGCCAGATGCACAAGGGGGCACACGCGTCTGGAGTTCGTTTGCAGAGGCTGGAAGCCCTGGCGCGCCCGTTCTCGCTCTCTCCCTCTATCTGTCTTTCTCTCTGTGTCTGTCACTCTCAAATAAATAAATAAATAATTAAAAAAAAAAAAAGAAAGAAATGACTAGGGTCTGGAATGGTGGAGAATGTCTTTGATCTCATTACTCAGGAGGAAAGTCAGGATAAGCCCTATAGATAGCCCAGCCTGGGATACATAGAGAGACCTTGTCTAAGACAGACAGAGAGAGAGAGAGAGAAATAAAGAAAAGAAACAAGAAAAGATATTACCAGGCAAGCATACAAGTGGACAAATGCACCAAGTTGTGTCTTGTGTTTTAATAGCTCAGTAGGCGTTGCCAAGAAACGTGCATTTCAATACAATAAATGCTCCTGTAAGCACATATCTCCTATTCATGAGTTTTACTTGATGCAGTTACAACCAGAGTGAGCACATGATGATTACAAAGCAGGTGTGAAACCTGTCTAGCACGCACGATTTGGTACATAATAGAAGCATTGGATAAAGTCCACAGAGATTCTTACAATTTGAATCTCCTCCCTATCCATTCCCTTGTTAAAACATCGTCACTGAGTAATGTTAAAAGCGAAGTCTGGCAGGGCATGGTGGCACTCCTTTAATCCCTGCACTCGGGAGGAAGAGGTAGGAGGATTACTGTGAGTTCAGAGCCATCCTGAGACTCCATAGTGAATTCCTCGAAAAACCAAAAAAAGAAAAAAAAAAAAAGCTAAGCCTGTGGACATGTGCATATATTCTTTGCTCTAACCTACGTAATGAGGAAATGGGGGTTCTGGGGTTCTTCCTGGAACCCAAAGCTCTGAGTTTATATCTGCAAACTAACCAATGAATTGGCAATTCCATATTCAAGAGAATGAATTTTAGAATACCACATTTTATTAAGATCTTACAAAGGAGTGCAGGAGGGGAAGACTGGGAGATAATTAGACCGTGTGGAGCCCAAAAGCCCATATGGGCCATGTGTAGCTCAGGAGTCCACGTGACCAGATAATGATCTGGGAAAAAAGTGTGGATAGAAAAGGGAAAAGAAAGTTCAAGGAGCTCCTGCCATGTGGGGAGCTGGAGGGGATAAAGAACCCTGTGGAGAGTAAGGGTTAGGGGGGCTCCTGGCTGGGCCTGGGTTAGAGCCTAAACTGAGCCCCTACGGATCCAGCCCAGGTCCAGCTGAGGGAAAAACTCACCCGCAGCTGGAAATTCCCAAGTGATCAGAGAGCCTGGCCCCTTGCAAAGGTATTTATAGCCTTAGGGAG
The DNA here is from genome assembly GCF_020740685.1 of Jaculus jaculus. Taxonomy (NCBI): domain Eukaryota; kingdom Metazoa; phylum Chordata; class Mammalia; order Rodentia; family Dipodidae; genus Jaculus; species Jaculus jaculus. The sequence goes on from NC_059119.1 coordinate 22,209,657, forward strand.
ATCGGCTGGCAAAGGCTTAGGTTCACCAGGGGGCCAGCTGGTTGGCTAGGGCTAAGGGCTATCTCAGGAAGAGATTAGTACTGTCACTGAGTTCCTGGAGCTGAACTTGACCAACTAAAACATTTAAATCCTTATGAAAGCCCTCCATCCCAGGAGGGTTCCTGACTGTTTGTGGAAAAACAGTTCTTTGGAACTAGGCAAGAGATAAGAAAAACTTTCCTGCCCTTTATGTCTTCAGGGGTCCAGTCACCCTATGTCTACCCCTCCCTCAACCTAGTCTGGTATTTTGCTGCAGCATGGTGAGCTGTATATGACATTTCGCTGACAGGTGTCATTTAATGAGCTCTCTCTTTTTATCTTCTCATTTGCCTGTCAAAATATAAATGCTTTGTTTAGTTGCTATTTCTTCTACTTAAAACCTTTTGTCTAGGTCATGATGATACAGAACAATTTTAAATTTTCTTTGGTTTGTTTTTTCCCACAGCAATAATCTAGCTTGAAAACATTTTTTTTTTTTTAATGATGATGAAGAAATCCATCTTATTTTCAAGCTTCTTTAGGACAGAGTCAAGAAAGTAAGGTCTCTTCTCAAGCATACCTTTTTCTCAAGGACGCAATCACTCCTAAGATACTGAAGTCTTCCTCCGTCGCCTTTTCGAGCGCACTCTTCCTCTCCTCACCACGAGTGGCTCGCTCACTTGCAGGACAGTTAACACCAACTTCTTCTGGAGGCAGAGGACACTGGATTAAGTGCAGGAATTCTTTTTGCCCCTTGACTGCTAAGCTCTCTCTCGAGCCCAGTCTTGCTCTTTTGAAAGGCATCCCAGGAAATGCTGTGCAGCATCACGACCTGCCGGCAGGACAGAAAGCCAGAAGAGCTCAGCTTTGGTTGCTGTGACAAAACCTCAAGGCCATCAACTGAGAAGGGAGAAAGGAGGTTCCGGACTTTCAGCCCGTGGTCACGAAGTTTCAGTGCATGTGGCCACTGGGTAAGCAGGTCAGTATAGCGGGAAGAACGTGGTAGAACAACTCTGTGCTCACCTCCTGGAAAGACAGAGGCAGTGTTGGGATGAAGGGTTCGCACAAGATGCACACTTTCCGAGTACACGCCCAGTGACTTTTTTTTCCCCCCCATGGACGCCTCGTCTTCTAATATCTCTACCATCTTCCATTCATGCCATCAAGTGAGGAACCTATCAGTTGGCTAATGTCTTGATGTGGTGAGAGCCCTCTTGTCTAAAAACTCAAACCTTCTCCTCCGCTACTTAACATTGTCTCTTTGGCCTTAAATACATGGTGGGTCTTTGGGGGCAATTTCAGTTCTGACCCAAGTCAAGAGACACACCATACAGTGCTATTATGAGGGTCATTGTGGGCCTGGATTTGAATCCTGCTTGTTTCCACAAGATCTCTGTCAGCTGGCAAGGCTCTAAGCCTCTGTGAATACCGGGCTTTCATTTTCTATGGAAATCATGTGAGTTTTTCTGACTTTGAACTGGCATAGGGATGGTCATTTGTTGGTAATATGTAGCACACATCTGCGGGGATCTTAACACGTCAGGAACTTTGTGCTGTTTTTGTCTGATGTTTTTGTTTAATGATAATCATTCTGAAGTAGTGATTTTTTTTTTTTTTTTTTTTTTTTACTATTTAGAGTTAGGAAACAGGATCCACCTACTTTTCACCATAGCTCATTAGTTGATCTAGATTTACGTCTCAATCTCTTTTTAATCCTTTCTGTCTTTATTGGCTCATACTAATGCAGTACTCAGGGATTATCATTCTCATTAATAGGAACACTTTAAAACACACGTTGTGCAGAATGTTTTCTTTTTGACAAGTGTGTAGTTGTGTCTCTTTAGAGTTTAAGAAAAGCATGCTATTTTCTGCCTGTGTGTCTCACTTGCTTTTGAGTGCAGTCACTACGAGACAGTTGGTGTCGGCGCCAATGATGCTTTCAGATCTGTCCTCTTTGTCACTTATCTTCTGGTACAGACATAAAAATGCCATTTCTTCATTCCTCCTTGTGCATTTACATTTCTTTGTAAGAGCCAGAACTCTTCAGCCCATCTTCACTGCCAATCTCCTCCAGTCTCCAGGTACCGGAAAATGAGTTAGCAATTTTGCTTTTGGAATCACCTGTAGTGAACTGGATACACTCTACTACTTCCCTAGGAGTATTTCTTAAGTATGTGACAGCTGACTAACCCTTGTATTTGGCAACCAGGTTGGTGTAATTTTCTCTGGACTATGTTGTTTCTTGATTTTCAATTTGATGCTTTCTGACTCCTTTATTTGCACATTTTGATTTTCCCCTTGCTAGACTTGGTCAAGAGAGGCTGGCCAAAAGTGCTAGTAAGTCTGACATTTTCTGGTCAACTGTGCCAATGGAGACCTTGAAAACTACCATAAACGACAGGCTTTATGGAGTGTACTGAGCACTGCTCTTGGGAAGGATTGGTTAAGGAAAAAGTATTAGAGGACTTTTCTTTGTTATCTTGATTATTCTTTTACCTTTATCTTTGATTTCATCCCATGGCAATGATGTATGAAATTGTGTTGAGACAGTACACTTATGTTTCCATCTGAATGTTGCTTTCACATTGTGTTGATTGGATGCACTTAATATGCGATCTTGACAGACTCTAGAAATAGCTTTTGTAATGAAAGGAGATGGTGAAGCGGAGAAGGCTCAACAAAAGATTCTTAAAAACACCCCTCCTGGATATTAAAAAAAAAAAAAATGTAGAGTTGGGTAGATGACCTTATAGGAAATGTTCTTCCAAATATTCTTGCACTGAAGGATCTTATCTATCCAGATCATCTCATTTGTTTTCTTTATTAATTCTTACCCCTGGCCCTCCTGTAAAGGGTAAGTTCATTTTGTCATGTCAGTTCAGTGAAATTGGTGCTTACATAAGATACATGTAAGTCTGATCTGTCAGCTCCAACGTTACAGCCATCATTTTACAGTTTAGCCCAGAGTTCTATGTCTAAAAGGATACCAGAGATGATCCCTGATTTTCCAGAAGTCCTGGGACAAATAGTTAAATAATATTCCTAAGAGGAACTTTTCATTTTTATTCTTGACTATCCCATATATGAATATAATATACTTAGATCTTATTAACTCACCCTCCCCCAATCTCACTTAAACTCTTCTTCCCAACTAATCCCCTTTCGAATTCCATTCTCTCTCTCCCTCTCTCTCTGTCTCTCCCTCTCTCTCTCTCTCTCTCTCTCTCTCTCTCTCTCTCTCTCTCTCTCTCTCTGTGTGTGTGTGTGTGTGTGTGTGTGTAACTGATTTAAATTGGGTAAGCATCGCTGGGAGGGGTTATTTGCTGGAATGTGGACCAATTACAGTGGCTACACACTGAAAAGTCCAACCCTTCTCCCCCAGCAACTATTAATTGCCAGTAGCCATCTCCGATCCATGAGGAAATATTGATGGGATCAATAATATACAGGAAACCACAGCTACTGTGAGTAATGAGGGTAATGGCCATGGAGTAGTTAGAAAATAGCGTTCTGTACCACATTTCTCCATTTTACATTCTTTCAGACTTCTCTTCCACAATGTTCCCTGACCCTTATAGCAGGTATTACAAGGTCTCTCTCTATGTATTACAGATTGGTCATAAAATTACTGTTTTGCCCAGATTGACCTCAAACTCACCATAGTCCTGCATTGTCTGCCCTGTGCTAAGCTTTGAGGTGTGCAATGCCATGTCCAACAGTAACGGGACCTTTTTTTTTTTTAAACTTTTTTTAGCTCAAAGGAAAACCTGGATGGCATCACGATCTTCAAAGATTTTGATCATTTTCAATTTATGAATGTATTGTTAAAGTCATTTTAAACATCTACGTGGTTAACTTGCTTTCCAGCAAAGCCTAAGGACCCAGGTTTGATTCTCCAGGTTCCCTATGCACAGTGACACAGTGCGCAAGGTCACACATGCACACAAGAGGGTGCCCCCATCTGGAGTTCAACTGCAGTGGCTAGAGGCCCTGGAATGCCATTTATCTCTCTGTCTCTCTCTCACACACACTCTCTCTTTCTCTTTCTCTCTCTGTCATAAAAGAAGGAAGTCTGTTGGGCTTGTCTCACAAAAAGGTGGGGGGCTGCAGAAGTGATTTAATGGTTTAGGCACTTGCCTGTGAAGCCTAAAGACCCAGGTTCTATTCCCCAGAACCCAGGTAAGCTACATGCACATGGTGACACATGGGGAGTTCATTTGCACTGGCTAGAGGCTCTGGCAAGGCCATTCTCTTTCTCTCCAAGATAAAAACAAGTTATCTTTTAAATAAGTCTATGTGTGGACAAAACACATTACAGTGATTATATCACAATAAAGATATTATAAATACATATATTTAATGTGTGTTATAAAAGTGAACTGAACTGCAAAATTTGACTTTGTGAATCTGAACCCAGATTAAATCACCATTGTTTCGTAATCTGCATTAGTCACCTCACATTGTATTTATATTTCTAGCAAGAAAATGATAATTACATATTGTGCCCATGTTCTGAGAGGAAACCGTGTTGTTACAGAATAGGGTACTTATGGTATATTATTCAACTATGAGACGAGTTTGTGGTATGTCACATGACTTTCCCATTCCTCATTCTCAGAATTGATGTCTATTAATAATAATTTTGTTGACAAAATTATTTGCAGTTGGCTATAGATGAAGGTGAAATTAGTTTGTAGGTATTAAATGTATTGAAGTATAGAAGACTTTTGGGTTAAAATAAACAGAAAAAGATTCAATCATTTATGAAATGAATTTTTTGGCCAAAAAATGAGGAAGGGCTCCTGGTCCCAATGTGCAGGTCTAGGTATGAAGGGAATGCCCTTGAGAACAAATTTTATGTTATTTGGAAGAAGATAGTCTTTGGCAAGCTGGAGCCTCACAGACAAATTTTGAACATGATGTTCTCCCTGTAGGGCCAACAGCTGAGTCAGAAAATAATGTTAGCTCCCGTGTTCCAGAAGGGATCAGATGATGACTATAGTGAAATGAGAAATTAGTCCCTTTGGGAGCCATCCTAAGTTTCTGGTCACCCTTGTTGGGGGAGAAGTACAACCTCAACTGAACAGAAACCCACATGAATGCATGTCAAGGCCAACCAGGGGCAGTTGCTTCTGCATTCTGATCATAAACATCTCAAATGCTTACCTCTGAAGACTCTTCCTGTTTTCACAGGTACAGGATCAATACAGAGATTTTTCAAGGAATAAACAGGAACAAGAAACAGATAAGGGCATTGACCAGGAAAATGTCATGGAATAGGACTAAACTACAAGCCAAATATGTAACCAAAATTCAGCCTCGTACTTTAAAAATAAACAATTACTTCTTTTAAATGTCTTAAAGGGGAGACCAAGAAGTTCAGGAAAAAAAAAAAAAAAAAAAAAAGGCTCCTAAGTCAATCATGCAAGGAGAGTATTGGAAAAGGATGCTGACTATAACATAGAAATGAAAGTTAGCTTTTTATTTATTCACTTATTTGAGAGAGAGAGATAAAGGCTGAAAGAGAGAGAGAGAGAGAGAGAGAGAGAGAGAATGAGAAAGAGAATGAGCATGATAGGGCTTCAAGCTGCTGCAAACCAACTCCAGATGCATGTGCCTCCTTGTGCATCTGGCTTATGTGGGTCCTTTGGAATTGAACAATGGCCTTTTGGCCTTGAAGGCAAGTGCCTTAACCACTAAGCCATTTCTCCAGCATCGAAGTTACCTTGAAACAAACAAAAAGGAGGCTAGAAAGAACTGAAATTATCACACAGGAAAAAGAGACCAGAAAAGGAAATGAAGCAAACGTGATGAAAATGGCCAATAAGCTAAAATAGTTACATTATAAGAAATTAATTTGTACAGTAAGAATCTATGTATGTTTTTCATGTGGAAAACAAAAATTAAGAAGAAAAAGAAAAACACTTCAACCTATACCTAAGCAAGTACACAAGAAAGAGAAATGAACATGTGGAGTGGAAAATACACACACACACACACACACACACACACACACACACACACACACACTTTTATGATGAAATTTTAAAAGTAAATTTTTTACTTGTTGCTGCAGTCCGGTTCGCATTGCTGGTAGAAATCACCCAACCAAGAGCAGCTTCTGGGAAAAAGAGGTTTATTTGGCTTACAGGCTTGAGGGGAAGCTCCATGATGGCAGGGGAAAACGATGGCATGAGCAGAGGGTGGACATCACCCCCTGGCCAACAGAAGATGGACCACAGCAACAGGAGGGTGTGCCAAACACTGGCATGGGGAAACTGGCTATAAAGCCCATAAGCCCGCCCCCAACAATACACTCCCTCCAGGAGGCATTAATTCCCAAATCTCCATCAGCTGGGGAGCTAGCATTCACAACACCTAAGTTTATGGGGGACACCTGAATCAAACCACCACATCTGTGTATATTGTTTGAATTCCAGTGTTCTCAACATTTTGATTAAAATGATCAGCATGGGTCTCCTATTTGGAATGACTAATAAAGAAAGAAGGAATTCTTTGGGAAGTTTATAAAGACATGAAGTCCAGTTGAATTGTGACCTCAGGTTGGCTGTTTGAAACTTTTTTGCTTTTATTTTTATGTATTTATTTATTTGTGTGTGTGTGTGAGAGAGAGAGAGAGAAAGAGGCGGGGGGGGGATGGGCACACCAGGGCCTCCAGCCAATGCAAATAATTTCTAGACACATGTGCCCCCATGTGCAACTGGCTAATGTGGGTTCTGGAGAATTGAACCAGGATCCTGTTGGTGCTGCAGGCAAGTGCCTTAACTGCTAAGCCATCTCTCCAGCCCTGACATTTTAATCTCAGTTAAGCAGGCAGATAAGTTCCTGTCAGCCTGAGCTACAGTGTGAGGTCTTGTATGCAGGTAAGTAAATAAATAAACAAGTAAAATGCTGAGGAGGCTGTAAAGATTGTAAGAGCTACAAAGTGGATAGGAATACCCTGAGGCCTGATCCTCTGCTGCCACATGGGGACTGATTGGAACCTTCATGATCCCAAAGGGATTGCCATAACCCCCACCCAGAGGTGCCTCCACAGGAGAAAAGTAGTGATGATGTTTGGGAAGGTGCCCAGTGGTTAAAGGTGCTTGATTGCAAAGCCTTCCATGTAAGTTGTATGCATAAAGTGTTCATTTGCAGTGGCAAGGGGCCCTGGCACATCTCCCCCATCCTGCGACACATATATGAAAGTAAAAAATTAGAAAATAGAAATGTATTTCAGTTTTTTATAGATGGTATGGCTCATGCCCTTTAACTTTGCCATCATAGCATTGAAAATAAGTCAACTGATATTTCCTTACTTAAAATCTGTCTAATGGAGTTTTATATTATAAAAAAATCATCCAACAAAAAAATGAAAATAGAAGACATGTGGAAAATATTGTTGATCAGCATAAAATATTTATTTTTCATTGTTGTCATAAGGAAATTGGGAATTGGAAAAATTGGAAAAAATTGGAAAAACAACAGAATAAAGTTGTTACAATGGATACTTGCATGGGAATGGGTCCCCTGGTATAATCTGGGATGGGAAGATGAATAATAAGAGAGCAGAAATGTAAGCATTGTGAGTATTTCAGTGTTTATAGCTGAGGGAAAAAATGTAACTGAAGAGGGAGATCTCAAATAGCATATATGTAAACATTCATAACAGTGTGCATTACATTTAGGAAAGCAATGTCATCAAGTAAGGGTGAGTAATGAAATACATGACGGTATTAGGTAGCCAGAAGTACACATTTTGTTAAAGTTTTACTGAAATCAATATGTATGTAATGAAACAGAGGATTAAAATCTTAGAAGCTTTTAAGATACATAGCTTAAGAAATAGCAGTTGGGGGCTGGAGAGATGGCTTAGCAGTTAAGGTGCTTGCCTGTGAAGCCTAAGGACCCATGTTCTACTCTCCAGATCCCGTGTAAGCCAGATGCACAAAGGTGAGGCAAGTACAAGGTTTCACAACCCCTCAAGGTGGTGCAAGTGTCTGGAGTTCAATTGTAGTGGCTGACCCCAACTCTTTATCTCTCCTTTCTCTCTTATTCTCTCTCTCTCTCTCTCTCTCTCAAAAAAAAAAAAAAAAAGAAAGAATGAAAGAAATTTAAAAAGAATGAAAAACAAAGTAGCATTTGGAGAAAGGCTGGTGAAAAGTAGTATCACCATGTAGCATTATTACTGTGATATGAGTAATTTTTAAAAAGTCTATCATATTAATAGGACACTATTTATAGTGCTGTAATAATTAAGTAACTTATTTCCTTAAGAAACCAGTAAAGAAAAAATATGGAACAAAATAGTTTCATATTTCACAATACAAAAATCCTATAATAACCTCATGCCAAAGACAAGGTAACAGATTAGCATTGATACCTCAGTCAGCATAGACAAGCCATTAATAAAAATGAGCAAGCATATAGAAAACCAATGAGAAAAAATTGTTATGTACATATATTATATTATGTTTATCTCCACTACAGATGTTATTTCAGAAATCCTCTATTTTTTTAAGGAATTTCCTCTTGAATTGCATAAATGACTTCTGACGGAAGAGCAATTTTTCAATATCTTTTGTAACGTACTTATAACAAATATACCTTAGAAATTTGTAATTATTCACACTTAGAAATTCTTTTCTGACTCTTGCTTGGATTGAAGTACTAAGCACAAGATAAGTCAGTTTGAATGCTAGTAAGATGGTTCTCAATTATGTGAGGAATCAGAAGATGAATTCCTCATTATCCATAGGAAGGGGCACACTTTACCCATCAAGGAACACTTTCTAAGGCTTGGGTGATCGCTTAGCAGTTAAGGTGCTTGCCTGACAAGCCAAAGGACCCAGGTTTGATTCCCCAGGACTCCTGTAAAGCCAGATGCACAGGGTGGTGCACACATCTTAAGTTTGTTTGCAGTTTATTTGGTTAGAGGCCCTGGTCCACCCATTCTCTCTGTCTCTTCTCTCTCTCTCTCTCTTTCTTTCTCTCTAATAAATCAATACATTTTTAAAAGAAACATTTTCTGAAATGTAAAAATATTCATCATATATAGAGAAGTCAATAAAATTGTTGTAATGCAACCTCATTCTTGGCCATCTATTTTTTAATACTTCTTTTCTATAATGTGGTTTATCTTGATACTTTACGATACCAGCTAGATTGTAATTACTCCTCTGAGATTCAGGTTTGGGCATTCAGCTGCCTCTGTACCATTGCCACATGAATTTTGGATCTGTGCTCCGGGCTTATTTCTTGATTCTTCCTTTTCAAGGAAAGTCAGTCATTCTATGAGTAGGTCAGACCATAAAACTTCATTGTCCTTCGGTAGGGGTGACGTCCTTGTTGCTGGGACCAAACAGCCCAGCAGAAGCAGCCCTATGGGAAGAAAGGGTTTATTTCTGTGGATAGTTTCCAAAGGAGGCTTCATCATGGGTAAAGTATGCCAGAACAGGCAGACAGGGTGCGAGGGTGTCACATCTTGTCACAGCAGCAGGAAAGGATGTAAGTAAACAAGCTCTGAACAGCCAGTGGGCTGGACTAATAAAACTCAAAGTCTGCCCCCAGTGACACACTTCCTCCACTGCCCCCAAGGCTCCATAAGCTGACAATTACTCAAACAGATGATCTTTTGGGTGACATGTCATTCAAACCAGCCCACCTTCCTTCCCTGGCCTACTAACACCTACTAACTGTATCTAAAACCTCCCAAGGAACTATTTTGCTGTTCCCTACCATACACCTCAAATTTACCTGTTCTGGGTTTGTGCTGCCAAATTCTTCTGTTACTCTTTTGGCGTCAGTGCCTTTCACACCTGTTAATACTCTCCAGGTCATTAACCAAGGTACAAACACCCTTCTTGCAAAATGCAGCTTCTTCTCTGTTCCAATCTAACTTTCCATTATTACTTCGCCCCTGTCTCACAATGCTTCAAATTCTATATCCTTTTAGTGGTTTATTGATTTAAAATAATCGTCTTGAGTTAGCTAAGTTTTAGTTGTATGAAGATCCGCATTCAATCAAAATAGTTTTGTCAGACTGGGGAGATGGCTTAGCAGTTAAGGCACTTGCCTGTGAAGCCTAAGTACCCAGGGTCAATTCTCCAGTACCCAAGTAATTGACATGCACATAGGGGTGCATGCATGTGGAGATTGTTTGCAGTGGCTGGATCCCTGGGCACACCCATTCTCTCTATCTGCCTCTCTCTCTCTCTGTCACTTTCACTCTGAAAATGGATAAATAATTTAATAAATAGTTTTGTCTAACTGTCTCTAACTCCCTTTACACTCTCCATGTCATTTCAGCAGTTTGTTCATTTCCTTCAAAGCCATCAAGCACAAGCTGTGATTTTTGTCTAGGGGTGACCATGCATTATCTCAACTTATATGCGTTAATTTGCAAGCGTGTTGAAACAATGTGAGTGGGCTTCCTCGTTATTGATTACCTCGTGTTTCATACTCTAAACAACATATTATACACTTGGGTATGCCAGTAATAAATCCTGAATAAATATCTGTTAAGTGGATGGTTTAAGTTCAGTTTGGTGTGAGATTTGCACTTGATATAGACCTTATCATTACGAGAAGAAGAAAGAGAAAGTGAAGATATGGAAAGAAGGCAAGGATTACTTGAGTCACAGAATGGAAGATGTTATAATGGTTCGCTGGAATTTGAGAGTCTAAAAGTAGCATTGCGACTCATACGCAGATGGGCAGGCAGGGAAGAGGAGGCGGAATGCTCTTCCCCTCCGCCATCACCCTGTGGTTGTGACATACCTTGCTGCTGTTGTCTACTCCACAGTTCCTTCCTTGCATTGGCTGCTGTGCTTGTCTAATTGACATCTGCGTTCATACTTATGCTTTGTGGGACAAGACAATACAACAGCACAAAACCACTCAAGAGAAAGGGTCTTGCTCCAGTCCCATCTTCCCTTTAGACGTATTCCTTGCAGAATTTCTCACTGTTTTTTTTTTTTTTTTGGGTCCCTCCTAAGGAAAAGCATCTCTTCTTGACTTTCCCAACACCTGGAAGGACCAGTCACCCTAATGACATTAGGGGCCAGATGATAGGTAAAATCCCCCACCTGCTGGCCAAGTCCAGCCATCCCTTGTTTGGCTCCGGCTGTTCCGGAAACACAGAAGGTCCCGTTCATTTCACAGTGCTCATGATTACTCTCCTTCAGTCACGGCGGCATTGAGCTAGTGATAGTGAGCGTGCGTGGTCCCCAGGGCAGAGGATGGTGACTTTGTACCACCACACAAGGAAATTTAACAACCTTTGGATAAGGACACAATCTCCTTTGCTAATGTTTTCAATGATTTGTTAGTAATGAATTGGGGGAGAATTCAATTTTGTTGACGCTCGCCAGTATCACCTAGTTCAGATCCTACTATGTGACAGAGTATTTTCTTAATGGGTAAATGCAGCTTTCTGTGAACTCTCCGTCTCTAGAATTCAACCGCTGCTCTCGGCACTCATAGGGTTTGCCTTGCTTCGCACTTGATCCGCCACGGCGCAGCTTCTTGTCCAGTGCTTTATTTCCCATCGCGCTCGGCACGGTGACCTTGTATGTGGATCGCTTGTGCATGGCGAATCCAGCCTCCTAGAAAGGTATCGCGTAATGAAAATCGTATTTGAGCAGGACAGCTAGCCTCCAAGCTGCACGATATCGGGGCTGGCATGCCTTTTGCTGACCTGGGAACTCGTCCAGCACCTGCCGCACAGATAGACAACATGTAACATCTGTGTGGGTCAGAATTGCATTTCTGTGTTAATTAAGAATGGCCTCCCTGTCTCCTGTAGATGCCAAGGGAGCTGTGTGGAAAGTAAGCATTGTTCTACGCATTCTGCCCCAGGCACACTCCCGTGGAAACACTAGCTGTATATTAACTTCCTCCATGTTACTCCTGTTACTTTGTGTGTGTGTGTGTGTGTGTGTGTGTGTGTGTGTGTGTGTGTGATTTGAGTGCATGGTACATTCATATGTATGTGTCCTTGCAGTGTCCCATGCCTGTGGCAGGGGTTGGGGTGGCGGTGCTCACCCAGGACGGCTCGAGCAGACCATCACTGTCCCTCTCAGGTGTCCTTCCCCAAAGCCCTCCTGCCCATTTTCTTTTGGAGACAGCCTCTTACTGATCCTGGAGCTTGTTGTTTTGCATGAGGCCAGGCAATTCCCTGCTCTCTGCTCCCCTATGCACGGCTTGATTTACAGGTGTGCATGGCCGTGCCCCGCTGTTTATGTGGGATCTGGAGATTTGAACTTGGGTAATTTCAGGCCCCCTTATGTCCTCAGGCTTGTACAGGAAGCACATTGAACCAGCGAGGCATCTCCGCAGCCTTGCTCCTGTTTCTAACCAAGACCATGGAGACTCGTGCACTTGAACGTTCATTGTCACAGCGTAGAATTCAACTCCTGCCATTTACCGAGTAACTCTGGTCAAGACACAAAATACCACCACTGACTTTGCCCAGTACACATAATGGTTGCCACAGTCCAGGGCTGTAGTAGGAAGTGTGTAAGGCAAGACATCTGGATGGAGTCAGCACTGTACCCTAAGTGGTCTTTAGAGGTCAGTGGTGTTTCTAAAGCTTGAACCCTTCGCTCCAAACCTCCAGGTGAAGTCCTGTTTCCCCGAGCATGGGTCTGCACTGTCTCATAAGTGTACTAGGGTGTGAAAGCCAATGTTCTTACCCAAATCCCCTGCCTCCTCCTGTGTGAATCCCCCATCCAGTCCTACCATGGTACACTGCTTTAAAATCTGCCAACTTTCAGAGTGAAATCCATTGTTCCCATTTCCCTTATCTAGTCCAAAAACAGGTCCTCTGAAATGCATATTTAATTTATATAATTTGTCCATCTCTTTGTATTTTTTGCTTATGTTTATGTGTGGTGTGTGTGAGTTTGTATGCCTATTCATACATGTGTAAGGACATGTGTGTGTGGATCACGTGCACATATGTGTTTGTGTGTGTGTGTGTGTGTATTATGTAGTTTTCCGAGTTCAATAGCAGGCATCTTGCCCAATCATTCTCTGTCTAGTTTTTTTTTTTTAATAGATAGGGTCTTATTGAACCCAGTGCTCATTGCTTCCTCTAGTCTAGCTAGCCAGCACGTCGCACAAATCCTCTCCGGACCCCCTCCCAGAATGCTGCTATTATGGGTGTACATCCCCATATCTCATTTATGTGTGGGTTCTAGGGATCCAAACTCAAGATCCCATTACTTGCTTTGTAAGCACTTTACCTACAAGGCTTCACCTCAGCCCCCATCCATTTCTCATTTGTTTCCCTTTCTTCTCTGTAACCCTAACTATTATTCATGGTACTGAATTATTGCTCCTGTCATCCATTGACATAGAATTTAAGAAAAATTATTGAAAAATTTTATACATACACATCATTTTTTTTATCATCATCCCTTTAATTTCATTTGTCCCCTTCCATTGCCCCCCTTCCTTTCAGCTTGTCCCTATCCTTGGTTGATATCTGCTGCAGTTAGTTTTGAGTTGTTGCACAATGAACCTGACCCCAAGCAGTTTGTTGGAGTAAAGGGTTTCTTTTGGCTTATAGACTGTAAAGGAAGCTCCATGATGGCAGGGGGAAATGACGACATGAGCAGCGGCTGGACATCACCTCCTGGCCAGCGTGAGGTGGACAAGAACAACAGGAGAAGGTGCCAAACATTGTCAAGGAGAATCTGGCTATAATACCCATAAGCCGGCTCTCAGCAATACACTGCCCCCAGGAGGATACAATTTCCAAATTATCACCAGCTAGGAACCTAGCATTCAGAACACCTAAGCTTATGGGGGACACTTGAATCAAACCACCACAATGTCTTTTCCATCTCTTCCTCCTGCGTTCTTCATCATCCATGACAAGATGTTGTTGGCAACATTGTGCAGTTAATGACTGACAGTGGCTGTGGGCCCTAAGTGCTAAGTGCATTTTGCATCCCGAAGTTAGAATTTCAAAGCAATTCTTTGGCTCTTCCTGACTCCCCCAATTCCACACTGTTCTCAGAGCTTCAGAAGGTATGATAAAGATGTCTCATTTAGTACTTAGCACTGGAAATTTGATGCACACATACAATGTCTTTCCGAAGCATCCTGGCATTGTCTCAGGTTGATGGTTATAAGAACAACACTGATGGTCCTGGTCTGAAAAGCCTTCATGCATGTTGCTCTGAAGGTCTCTCACAGCCTGAAGACTTTTCAGTATATTATGCTCAGGGGCCCTTAGACTGAGGTCACCATCTTCAAAGACCGATATTCCCTGCCTCAGCATCCTTGTACATTATATGCCTCTGCCTACACAGAGCCCTCCTCTCACTGCATAGGTCATTTTCATACTCAGCAGGTGTTAGTGGACATTGTACTGTGGATACCACTAGGAACAACTTATTCTTCTTGCTTTTTTCTTTTCGGTGTTCTCTTTTTCCTCTGTTCTTACCATTTCCAACTGCGTATCAGTGTTGTAGACAGATTCTCATGACTGGGATGAGCATCCACACCAAACACTGTTTATGAGGGAAAGGGGTTTGTTTTGAGCTTACAGACCCAGGGGCAATTCCACCAAATGCCAGGAGAAGCCCCCGTTCACATATGCAAGCAGAGAGATGCTGCCTAACAGCCTGCATCAGCGGTAAGCACAGCCACAACTCAAAGCCTCGCTGTGTACATTTAGGCCTGACTTCAGATCCTCCCCAAAACACACCTTAGTGCTGGACCCCAGGATCCATCCCCCACCCCCGCAGTGACAATTCTTTCAGCCAGGCAGCTGGAAATCCAAGTTACACACTTTAGTAAAACACCTACGAATATGGGGGACATACATTCAAGCAACCACAGATAGACATGCAAATGTTTATTAATAATATGTCAGTAACAATGGTAATGCATTCGGGGCAATGTGTCCTTAAGTAACTTTGTCATTTCAGAGACTTCCTAGAGTATACTCACACAAACCTGGCTGGATTAGCCTACTACATTCCTTAGCTACATGACATATCCCAATGGCCATGTGGTCCCTAGTTGACGGAAATAATGTAATGGGATAACAGATTATGTTGCGAATCTTATGTATATTTAACACACCTACTACTTTATTTTTTAAAATATTTTATTTGTTTATTTGAGATAGAGATGGAAAGAAAGAGACAGATAGGGAATGAGTACTTCAGGGCCTCTAGCAATTGCAAACAAACTCCAGATGCATGTACCACTTTGTGCATCTGGCTTATGGGGGGTACTGGGGAATTGAACCTCAGTCCTCAGGCTTTTCAGGCAAGCATTCTAACCCCTCAGCCATCTCTCCTGCTCCC
>NC_059119.1:23597500-23635000 GCF_020740685.1 Jaculus jaculus
CCGCCTCCACCTCCTCCGCCACCTCCACCTCCTCCACCACCTCCGCCACCTCCACCACCTCCACCACCTCCACCGCCTCCACCTCCTCCACCACCTCCACCACCTCCACCGCCTCCACCTCCTCCACCGCCTCCACCGCCTCCACCACCTCCACCGCCTCCACCTCCTCCACCACCTCCACCACCACCACCGCCTCCACCGCCTCCACCACCTCCACCTCCTCCACCACCTCCACCTCCACCACCTCCACCTCCGCCACCTCCACCACCTCCACCACCTCCACCTCCTCCACCACCTCCACCTCCACCACCTCCACCACCTCCACCTCCTCCACCACCTCCACCACCTCCACCACCTCCACCACCTCCACCACCACCTCCACCTCCACCACCTCCACCTCCTCCACCACCTCCACCACCACCACCACCTCCACCACCTCCACCTCCTCCACCACCTCCACCACCACCTCCACCACTTCCACAACCTCCACCACCTCCACCACCTCCACCTCCTCCACCACCTTCACCTCCACCACCTCCACCACCTCCACCACCTCCACCTCCTCCACCACCTTCACCTCCACCACCTCCACCACCTCCACCACCTCCACCTCCTCCAGCACCTCCACCACCTCCACCTCTACCACCTCCACCACCTCCATCACCTCCACCACAAACACCTCCACCACCTCCACCTCCACCACCACCACCACCACTTCCACCACCTCCTTCACCTCCACCACCTCCACCTCCACCACCACCACCACCACTTCTACCACCTCCTTCACCTCCACCACCAGCAGCACCACCACCACCTCGACCACTACCACCTTCACCACTACTTCCACCTCCACCACCATGTCCATCTCCACTTTCACCTGCACCTCCACTATCTACTCCACCTCCATCACCACCTCCACCTGCACCACCTCCTTTACCACTACCACCACCTCCACCTCCACCACCATGACAGAGCAGCAAGCACAAGACATGGAGGCATACTAGAATGTTTTTACTTTCCTGGTTAAAATGGTACAGGTAATTGAGGGGATTGCTCAGAGGTTAAAGCCCACCAGCCCAGGATCAATTCCCTAGTGACCATGTAAAGCATGATGCACAAAATGGCGCACATATCTGGAATTCATTTGTAGTGGCCAGAGGCCCTTGGTATGCCCATTCCTAGTTCTTTGTTTCTCTCACTCTCGTTTTCTTCCTGCAAATAAATAAATAAAAACAATTTTTAGGGCTGGTAAGATGGCTTAGCGGTTAAGGCTCTTGCTTGTGAAGGCAAGGACCCAGGATTGATTCCCTATTACCCATGTATCCAGATGCACAAAGTGGCACGTGCATCTGCAATTTGTTTGCAGTTGCAGGCCCTGGTGCTCCCATTCTCTCTCTCTCCCTCCCACTTTCTGGCTCTCATAAATAAATAAATAAAATATTTTTACAAACTGGTGCATGTTACAGGGTAGCAGTCTCCTTCCCATTACTGGGACAAAACACAATCAATCAGACACAGCGCATGTGAGAAAGGGGCTTGTTCCAGCCCACAGTTTGGAAGGGAAGTCTTATCATTTTGGGGAAAGCTTGTTACCCACAGGCAGCTGGCTCACCTTATCTGTCCTGTGTCAGCAGCAGGGAGGAGGTAGTCTCAGAGGAAGCAAGCTCTCCACACCCAGGACAGCTGGGAGGGAACCTCTCACCCCCAGTGACACATTTCCTCTAGCAAGGCTCCACCTCCCAAACACTGCACCAACTGGGGACTGAGTAGGAGGCTTGGTCACAAACACTTGAGACTATGGGGGATATTTTACATTCAAACCACCACAGACAGGAACCAGGGTTGACTTCAAAAGTACAAACTGAACACTCATGGCGGTTGGAGGGAGGAGGGTTGCTGCACTTAGAAGAATCCTTCCCACACCCCCATATGCTTGTCTTAACACTCCACTATTGGGCTTTCAAAATGTGCATTATTTTGTTCTTTACTTGATTGGTAAAGGGTCCCAAGGGGATGGTGCAGCCATGGTGGCGCTCAGCATGCAGGAAGACAGTGCAGGCATCAGGCGGTTGGCCTGGTGGCCGTCATGTGCATGTGCCTTCCACCGTCAGGCACACCCCAGGACTCTCAGACAAATGAGGCCAACTCCTGGGCCCAGAATGACAGGAGGAACAGCTGTACCAGCAACAGAGGCCACAGGACAACAGAGGCTTAGTGAAATGACCATAGCTGGGACATGGGGACATGATGGGAGACCAGCTTGGTTTTCTGTCCCTAAAACCTTCCTTTGTTGTCTCTTAGCCCTCAGAATCAGGACAGAAACACCAGCACTCCGTAAGTTGCCAGCCAATTATTACAAGGTCAAAACAAACCATGTACATTACAGTGAACTCTACTTGGGAGTTATTCAGATTGTTCAGAGGTCAGAATCTCTAGATAACTAGAACATTGCCCAGCAAATATAAATGATTTTTTTTTAATTTAAAAAATATTTTATTTTATTTTTTAATTTTTTTAATTTATTTTATTTATTTGACATCGACAGAAAGAGAGAGAGAATGGGCATACTAGGGCCTCCAGCCATGCAAACAAACTCCAGATGTATGAGCCCCCTTGTGCATCTGGCTATCATGGGACTTGGGGAATCAAGCCTCAAACTGGGATCCTTAGGCTCCTCAGGCAAGCACTTAATTGCTAAACCATCTCTCCAGCCCTATTTTTTTTTTATTTATTTGAGAGAGAGAGAGGGAGAAAATGAGCACACCAGGGCTTTGAGCCACAGCAGACCAACTCTACTTACATGTGCCGCCTTGTGCTTCTGGCTTACGTGGGTCCTGGGGAATCGAATCTGGGTCCTTTGGATTTTCAGGCAAGCACCTGAACTGCTGAGCCATTTCTCCAGCCCAGAAATGAAATTTAAAGATGATGGAATTCCATAGAAAAGTATTCTCCAATGAAATGTAAGATGAATTACTGGTGAGAAAGATGAATCCTAAGTTCTTTCTTTGTCTGTTGAAGACACCAGTTGAGGTAGTTTGAATGTGATACCTTAAATGTCTGGCCCCATAGACTGTGTTTTTTGTTTGTTTGTTTGTTTGTTTGTTTTTTATTAAAACTGAGCTTGCAGCCCCAGCCCTTAGCAGGCCTATCCCAGCTAGAGGGGATGTGTCGCTGCTGGGGGCACTGTTGGAGTCCTGCCCTAAGCTTGTTTGGGAGCAGATCTGAGTCCTGCCCTCCTGGGTATGTTCACCCCATTTGAGCTCTAGCAGTTCATGCTTGCTGCCTATACAGTCAGCTTTTGCTACCATTGATGGTGTTTCTCTGGATGCTGTGAGGCTGAAATGAACCCTTTCCTCCCATAAGTGTGTCTGGTTAGATGTTTGTCCCAACAATACGAAGCTAATTGCAACACCAGGAGGAACTACATAAACAGGCATTTGGAATTATATATGACAACTTTCAATTTCTTGTTTAACCTTCATACACTATAAGAAATGTCAGAATAGACACTAAAATGCCATCGTGTGGGCTAAAGGGATGGCTTCAGGGTTAAGGTGCTTGCCTGCAAATCCAAAGGCCCCAGGTTTGACTCCCCAGAACCCAAATATGCCAGATGCGCATGTGTCTGGAGTTTGTTTGCAGTGCCTAGAAGCCCTAGAGTACCCATTCTCCCTGCCCCCTCTTTCTGATAAATAAACAAAAATAAAATATTTTTAAATTCCATCATGCAACTTTACATTTAACATTAAATTTAGTAGCTGGGGATATGGCTCAGTAAGTAAAGTGTTTGCTGTGCAAGTGTGAAGACCTGAATTCTGGTCCCCAGAACCCACGTCCATGCCAGGCTGGTGTGGTGCCTTGCCCACTGATAATGTCAGCACTTGGGTAGGAGAGGCAGTAAACACCATGGCATCCCTGGGGCAAGCTAGCTAGATAGACTAGTCACATTATTGAGCTCTGGGCTCAAATGTGTGACCTTGTCTCAGTAAGTAAGGTGGGGAGCCACTGAGGAAAACACCTGACTTCAACCTCTGGGCTCCACATGCCTGTAGACATACACACAAGCCAACACACATATGGACATGCATACGCACACATACAAAACCATGAAATTCAGACTAACACAAAATTGATTTTTGTAAAAATTGCTTGATGAGAATCATTTCTAGTTATACTAAAATTAATTATCTTGACTGGGAAGACATCTTCCCCATATTGCCACAGTGTAAAAAAAAAAAACTTTTAACAGCTTCTGCAATAATGGAAACATCAGAACGCCTCATCAAAAGTAAACGACTACCCAAAAGTAATTGCAATCTTGCATCTGCTTCTAATTACAATGATTAAAGATGAACCTATTTCAGTATAAATATTGATGGCCTAATAATGGAAATTTCTGAAATGAAAACCAGAAAATAAAATCACTGTTATCAATTGATATAGGACTTAAATTATTCTTTCTTGTTCTATATTAATGCATGACAGTAAAATTTATGATTTTTACAATCTGTGACTTTATGAAGTGATATTCATGTATCACTGCTAGTTTTTAGAGCAACAATGTAATTTGAAAGGAAAAGGTTTTGTTTCTAATATCTTTAATATCACTTTTTCCTTTTCTGCTATGCGCATGCATGACTTGATAGCAGTTTATGTGTTCTTCCTCAGGGAGAAAGTTCCTGACAAAAATTCCATCTTCCACTGCGACGGTCACTTGATTAACATTTATAGCTCAAATCACTGCCTTGAATGATCAGCTGTATATGTCTGCGTAATTGTCTTCGTGATTAATAAATCAAAGTACAAGCATCATGAAGACAAAGATAGTTTACCTTAGGCTGGAGAGATGGTTCAGTGATTAAAGGTGATTTCTTGCTAACCTGATGACCTGGTTCAATTCCCCAGTACTCATGTAAAGCCAGATGCACAAAGTGGAACCTGCATCTGGAGTTTGTTTGCAACGAATGGCAAGAGGCCCTGACATGCTTGCTCGCTGGCTCTCTCTCTCTCTCTCTCTCTCTCTCTCTCTCTCTCTCTCTTTGTGTGTGCGTGTGTGTGTGTGTGTGTGTGTGTGTGTGTGTCTGTACTGGTCAGTGAGAATACTTATTACCTATGTATACATCATACAGAACTGAGTTTCTATGGAGGAAGAGTCTTCTCTATAAGAACAAGGCGAGTGTCATCTTGTATAGTCAGACTGCAGGGCAGCATGCTGACGTACTGAAGCATCACATTTTCTAAGTGCCCGTGATCTGGACACAGGGCACCTAGCAATGTCTTTTGGCTGCAGTTATTCACTATTGTGGGTAAAATCACGGAGAAGGAGCTAAAGTAATGATCCAGAAACAGAAAGGTGCCTGTATCAGTCAGGGTTCTCGAGAGGAACAGAACTGCACGATTGAGTGAATTGTATTAAAAGGGAATTCATTGGATTAGTTTACAACAGTCCAACAATAGCAGTTACAGGCCTGAGAGTCAAGGAACCTGGCACTGAAGGTCTGGAGGCTTCCTGGACAGACACTGCTCTTCAGTCCACGCCGTCCTTCCGTCCACACTGGAAAGCAGCGAGCAGCACGGGCAGCCAGATGGGAGGAGGGAATACCTTTCTTCTCAGAGTTTCTTTAGATAAAGCCCCCCCTCCAAGAGGGGCCGCCCAGTCTGGGGGAAGGGCTCACTCTGGGGGAGGATCCCTCCTTTAGGTAATCTTTCCTGGGAGCAACCTCAAGAGACCCACTTATGAGGAATGTCTGTGGATTCCTAAACAGACCAAGTTGACACAAACTGAACCATCACAGTGATTATTGTGAACCCTTCTTCCTCTTTGATGTGTAAGCAGCCTTCAGCCACAGTCCATCTCCTGGGAGACAAGCACAAGGATCTACCCTTCCAGCTCAGCATGGATTTCAATGGACTTTATCTAGCAACCTACTTCATAACTCGATGCTTGTCTCCGTTCACTTCCACATCTCACCAATGGAAGCCTTACCAGATACCATTTTTCTATTTCATGGAGGCCAAGGTCCTCTTTTTATACAGCATATGTATTTTTCCAGTGCGCATCAGCAATAAGAAGGATTCCCTTCCAATCTGAGGGCCTTGTCTCCTTTCCAAATTATAGAAGCCAAATTAAACTCCAGAATGACAGGCTGGAGAGATGGCTTAGTGGTTAAGCACTTGCCTGTGAAGCCTAAGGACCCCGGTTCGAGGCTCGATTCCCCAGGACCCACATTAGCCAGATGCACACGGGGGCACACGTGTCTGGAGTTCGTCTGCAGTGGCTGGAAGCCCTGGCACGCCCATTCTCTCTCTTTCTCTCTCTCTCTGCCTCTTTTTCTCTCTCTGTCTGTCGTTCTCAAATAAATAAATAAAAATAAACCAAAAGAAATTCCAGAATGACAACAGAGTGTGCTAAGCAGCGGTGACAGTGGTATGCTCAGCACTGAGACATCTCTATCACACCCTCCAGGGCTCAGGGACCATTGCAGAAGTGTTGGCAGAAAGAATGGAAGAGCTAAAGATGGGGAGGAGTGTTTTGGAATGATGTCTCCCAGGCACAGAGTGGTAGATGCACTCATGACTTCACAGCTGCTGTTGTTATCTGAACAAGACCTGCATAATGTTGAGCCATCACCATGCTGCCTCAGATGATGAAAGAAAGCCAGAAAGTAAAAAATAAAATACATCAAAATAAAATAGGAACTAGTGAAAAGAGGAGGGAATTCAGTGGAGGAAGGACAGGAGTTGGAGGACAAATGAGGCTGCTTGGAGGGGAAAATGACCAGGGTACATTGTGTGTGTACATAGAGGATGTCAATAAAAAAATGTTTAAAATGAAATTAGGAAGGGTTGATAGCTAAATATAGCAACATACAATGGCAATCTCAATTACTGAAAATGTATTCTTTGAAGAAAGCAACTCTTGACATTTTATAATCAATAACAAAAAACATTGGCAAGTTGAGCCTAGTGGTACATGTAACTAATCGCAGCCTACAAATAAATAATTAATAATTAAATAAAATATTGGCAATATAAAAATATTAGCAAATGTCCTAAATCTCATAACTGTGGTATTTACAGGAAAACAAGTCTTCCAGGCACAAAGATATCCTTTTCCTTAATCACCAGCCTTTCATAAATACATTCATGAGACATGTTGTAGCATATGGTATTGTATATATTTCTTGTGAGCAAGTGCACACATAAAGACCTCCTACTTTTTCATCTTTGATAATTCTAAAACCTCTTTCCTTATCCATTTGATTCTCAGAACTTTCTTGCAAAGGGAACAGATTATGATCAATCCAATTGTACAGGTGAGAAAATTGAATTGTAATGAGTTTTAATGCCTTGCCCAAGTTTCTTGATGCCATGTCCCTGCCTCCCACTGTTATAGTGTGATTCTTTCTTAGTGTACAACACCCCCCCCCCCGAATATGATACACTTGGATTTTTGTGCCACAGAGTTCTCTGTATGTTTTGGTCTAATTTAAAAGTTATTTTTCAGAATTTTTAATTTTATTGTATTTATTTGAGGGGGGGAGATAGAGAGAAAGAGAGTGGGCACACCAGAGCCTTCAGCTGCTGCAAATGGACTCCATATACATATACCACTTTGTGCATCTGGCTTACGTGAGTCCTGGGGAATCAAATCTGGGTCCTTTGGCTTTGCAGGCAAATGCCTTAAACACTAAGCCAACTCCACTAAGCCAACTCTCCCCAGTCAGAAAGTTATTTTTGAATGTTTTATTTATTTACTTGCAAGCAGAGAGAAATAAAGAGAACAGAGACAGACAGAATGGGCACGCCAGGGCCCCTGCCATTGCAAACAAACTCGAGATGAATGCAATATGAGATCAATAGGCATGTGATCATAGTAAACAGACTAGTGATAAGAAAATGTGATACCTGGATCTAGTTTTTCAAGAATCCCCAGTGTTAGAGATTATTGTTGCTTTCCCCGTGCATTAACAAAAGACACTCCTATTCAATGGATCAGACTCCAAAAATTTGGGAACCCAAAGGAACAAAACTAGTAACTCTGTGACAGAGGAAAACTGAAAAATCTAATCAGAAACTATGCACTTCCATGAGCTGATGTTAACAGCAATGTCCAATTTTTTTTTTTTTCAGTCTTATTCAGGAAAGAAGAGTGAGAAACGGATATACCAATCCTTAGGGCATCGATGCCTGGATGCCTGCATTTGAAGACAGGAAACAAGTCATTCGATGGAGCTTGGTGGAATAAAGTTTTAGTCATTCTGAGACAGTTGGAAATACTGACCTGGAGCCCAGATGTGTTACTTGATGAAGAGGAAGATTCAAAGATCACCAAGAGCAGATGGCCAAATGATTCATTCATCTACTGTTGTAGTCAGGTTTGCAATGCTGACAGAAATCACCTGACCATGAGCAACTTTGGGGGAAAAAAGGGGGGGGGTATTTTGGCTTACAGACTCAAGGGGAAGCTCCATGATAGCAGGAGGAAACAATAGCATGAGCAGAGGATGGACATCACCCCCTGGCCACCATAAGGTGGACAACAACAACAGAAGAGTGGGCCAAACACTGACAAGGGGAAAACTGGCTATAATTAACATAAGCCTGCCCCTCAACAATACACTGCCTCCAAGAGGCACCATCTCCCAAATCTCCTTCAGCTGGGAACCCAGCATTCAGAACACCTAAGTTTATGGAGGATACCTGAATCAAGCCACCACATCTACGTATTTAACAATTGCACTTTGAGACATAATATTCTTCAGTGATTTAGAAAGACACTACCTATGTCTAGACGAATCTGCTCAAGGTCAGTAAAAGGAGTGTGGGTTCAGAACACAAGCCAATGACCCACATTCTACCATCAGTGTTCATAGCTGGCAAAGTGCTCATTGTATGAAAGTCAGCCCAGACACCTGCCTCCAGGGAGAGTGTTTCCCATGATGCCTTATCCATAGGTCTTCTGCTGCACTCATCATACCTCTTGAAATGCTCTCTGTGCACCTCTGCTTGCCACAGAATGTGGGCATCTTAAAGGGAAGAACAATTTTTCCCATCTGTGTCTCTACCACGGACAAGCACGAGGCCCCACACATGATAGAAACCCAGTCTACATTACGTGAATGACTGAAGAACTTAACGCATTCAAATTGGCAGGAGAAATGAACTACAAAATCTGTTTTTCTCATTAATTAATGGATGTGTAGATTGGATTAAATCATCAAGCTTGATTGAATGCCTTAGCCTGCAAAAAAAATTAAATAATATTTAGATTTTATTAATTTCATTTGGAAATGAAAATACTTAATTATTTGTAGAAGTAGTCACTGAATCCTTGCCTTCTAATTTGCTTACTGACAGGTTTCTTAATAATAATAGTAAAGACAGTCCCCAAAGATCTAAGGAACTCATCCAAACTTCACCAGTACAAACTCACATGAAGATGAATTAGACCTCACTGCTGTCTCACACTGAGCATTCCACCCCCCAACTGTGCTGTAGCCAAAGTCACACAGACCCCCATGTAAGGGGGTGGTTACCTAACTTCTTTTTTTGAGGCAAGCCCAATAGATTGGCCTTTTGTGTTTTAATGTGTGTGTGTGAGAGAGAGAGAGAGGGAGAGAAATTGGCCTGCTAGGGCCTCCAGCCACTGCCTTCAAACTCCAGACCCACATGCCAACTTGGGTCACCTTGTGCATGTGGCTTACATGGGATCTGGGGTTCAAACATGGGTCCTTAGGCTTTGCAGGTTCACACCTTAACTGCTGAGCCATATCTCCAGCTCAGCTTTTAAGAAATGGAAGTGATTTTACTTATCCTAATTTAATAATTTAAAGTGGGTTATGTGTCTACTAAAATGCATGCAGGCCTTCATTATGCATGTCTGCAGTAATTTAGGGTTTTCAATTAGCTGACCAAGGAATGTGTGTCACTGTGACGTGCTCATATATGCTATGCTTTTTTTTCCTGCTGATTTCTAGTTTTATTTTACTATGGGCTGATAAGGTAAAATGAATATTTCTTTTTTGTTGTTGTTGTATTTTTAAATATAACTTTGTGGCCTGTAATGTGATCAATTTTAGAAAAGTGTTCATGAACTACTGAGAAGACTACATATTCCCCATTTATGGGATGAAATATTTGTTAGCTATCTGGGAACTCCAATAATCTATGATATAATTAATTGCGGAAGTATCTAGGCTGATTTTTAGTGTAGAATAACTATCTGAAGATGAGGACGGCATATTGAATCCATTATAAATGGATATTTATATTAATATATAAAGGCATGTGTTACACCTTTCATGAATTTTAGTGTTTCTATGAAATTAGGAGTCCCAGTATTCAATGAATAAAATCTATAATTGTTACCTTTTTTATTTAGAGAGTGTGTGCAAGAGAAAAACAAAGAGAGAGAGAGAGAGAGAGTCACCAGGGCCTCAGCCACTACAATAGAACTCCAGACGCTCAGGCCACCTAGTGGGCATGTACAACCTTGCCTTACCTTAGTACGTCTGGCTTATGTGGGATCTAGAGAGTCAAACATGAGTCCTTAGGCTTCTCAGGTAAGTGCCTTAACCGCCAAGCCATTTGTCAGCCCATTGTTACATATTTTTGATGAATTGTTCTCTGTATTAGTATATAGCAGCCTTCTTTATCTCTTCTGACTACTTTTAACTTGACATCTATTGTATCAAATATCAGAATAAGAATGTCAGCTTGTTTTGGGGTCCATTTGCTTGATAGATTGATCTCCATTCTTTCACTCTGAGTTTTCTTTTTTAATATATATTTTTTAAAGTTTTATTTATTAGAGAGACAGAGAGAGAGAATGGGAACACCAGGGCCTCTAGCCACTGCAAACAAACCCCAGACACATGCACCAGCTTGTACATCTGGCTTTCTTGGGTACTGGGGAATTGAACCTGGATCCTTAGGCTTTGCAGACAAGTGCCTTAACCTCTAAGCTATCTCTCCAGGCCCAACTCTGAGTTTTCTTGATGTCTTTGCCAATTAGGTGTGTGTCTTGAAGACAACATATCTCTTTTTTGGTATGTTTATGAATGTTTACATGCATGTGTGTGTAAAGGTGCACATATACATGTGTGTGCTTGTACACATGGAGACCCAGTGGTTGAAGCCAGGTGTCTCTGTCAATTGCTCTCCATCTGATTTATTGAGACAAGGCATCTTACCTGGATCCAGGGCTTGCTGATCAGCTAGTCTAGCAAACCAGTTTGTCCCAGGGATGGCTATCTTAACCTCTCAAGCACTGGGATTATAGATGGACCACCATTCTTGTCTACAATTTATGTAGGTGCTGGAGATCAAACTAAGGTAATCACATTTGTATAGCAAGCACTTTGCCTACTGAGCCATCTCCCTAGCCAGCTGACTTTGTTTGTTAATCCAGTTAATTATCTTAAATCTATAATAATCTTGTATTACTATATATATTATATTATATTGATCTTATATATAATTATTATGTATAATATATACTATAATCTTATATTATATTGTAACCTATAAACCTTCAATTGATAAAGTACTTTACCTTTATGAATATCATTGAGAGAGTTTTACTATTTGCTATGTTGTCTCTTTTTTTTCAGTTGATCTGGTTGGTTAGATTATTGACAGCTCTCTTCTTTTTCTCCTGTTTGTATTAGGGTTTTGCAGGTTTGTTTGTTTTGGGCATGATAGGTTCTTTCTCAAATCTCTTTTGTTCATGGATTCCTCTTATGAAGTATATTTTCTCCTGGCTCTTGTGGTTAAGATTCTCCTTATTCTTCTTCTGTGTATGTATCCCTTTAAATATTTTCTGGAGAGGAGGGTTGGTTGTCATGAATTACCATGATTTGTGCTTATCTTGAAATGTTCTTATTTTTTCATCAATTTAAATAAATAAATCTGCTAGGTATAGCAATCATAGTTGACAGTTACTTACTTTGGGAGCTTGAAATATATCATTCCATGATTTCCCGGACTTTAGGGAGGCTGATAAGGGAGCTGATATTATGCTGATATTTCTACATTTGTGTATAAGTTGACATTTTCCCCTTAACATCTTTCATGGGCATTTTTGATTTGTATTTTTGATATTTTGACTACATTTCATGAAAATGTTCCACTTTGCCATATCTATTTTAGGGTTCAAATAAGTCTTATCTTTGTTTGTCCATTTATCTCTCTAGGCTTAGGAAAATTTCTTCTATAATATTAAATAAATTTCCCATGCCTATAGACTGTATCACTATTCTACCATAGGGAGTATTTGGCTTGACATCCCGATCATATCCCAGGGTTATTGGGAACTATGACCATGTTAGTTTTTCTTCTTGAATTTGTTGGGTTGCATTTTTATCTTTACTAGGTTGTCAATCCCTAAAATTCATTGTTCTGCTTGCTTTGGTACATTGAAGGGTTTTTCTATTGTATGTTTTATTTCATTGATTCTTCATGGCCAGAATTTCTGTTTGATTCTTTTAAGAAGTCTCAATTTCTCTGCTGAATTTTACCAGCATGAATTTGAATTTCTCATCTAACTTATTGGCCCTTTTGTCCACTTTGGTAACCTTCTTATCTAGATCCTAAATATGTTTCTTTACTTCATTCTTCTGCCTCTTGAGTCCTCCACATGATCATTAATCTTATTTTTTTTAAGTAGTTCTCTGAAATCTTTTTCTTACATTTCTGTTACATTTCTGTTACCTCATTGTAATATCTAGGAGTCACAAGCTTTGCAAGACTTGCAATGACTTGTTTCTCATTAGATTTTTATTTATTTGCTGTGCTCTGTGAATTTGTTAAGAGGGTATATCAGTTAGAGTCTTGTTACTGTGAACAAATCTCTGAACAGAAGCCACTTAAGGAAGGGAAAGATTCATTTTAGTATACAATTCCTAAAAATAGAGTTATGATGGCAGAAGTCATGGCAGGAGCAGGAAGTTGGCCCATCATGTTGTAGGCAGAAATCTGAGGAAGAATAGGAAATGAGGCCAGGAACAAGACCTAAAGGCCTTACTCTTATAAAGCTCCACTTCCTCAAAGTTCCATAACCTTTCCAAACAGCAACACTAGCTGGGCACCAATTGTTCAAACACATGATCATATGGAGGCATTTTACACTGAAATTACAACAGACATACTTGTCCTCTAGTTTTCTATTCTACCTCTTCCCATTGTTTATTCATATGAGTCCTTCTAGAAAGTTATTTTTATTTAGATTTTTGTTTCCTGGTATTCATAAAATATTATATTACAATACATATGTATCCCAGATATCTAATGAAGGAGACTGCAATACCAGATATAATGATTTGATGACAGTTCAGTGTCAATCTGCAGTAGAAAATACTTGAATAGTTGTGATATCAAAAACAGTGGAATTAGAGTTACTGATTAGGGGAAGATGTATCTTACAGACTTTAGAGCTAAGGGTATCAATATTTAAGTACTGAGTGAGAGACTAGGAAAGGGGAAAGAGGAGATAAAGGAAGAGTAAGAAGGAAGCATATGGATAAGAGGTATGGGAAATAGCAGAAATATTAATAGCAGGTGGAGGTGTGACAGCGTCTTTGGGTTCTGGAAGGAAAGAATTTGGACAAGAAACATAGACAGTTATTCAGCTTACATATCCAAGCTAAGAAAAGCAAACACCCCAGGGAGATTTGAAAGGGTTGTCTGAAGGCAAGGGGTTGGTTCTAAATTGTGGATTTTAAAGACATTTTAATTAGTATTTATGAGGTTAGTAACATATCCATGGGGTAAAGTGACCATTTACCTTCCTACATCATGGTGGATAGACTCTGTTTTAAAAAGTATCTTCCCATAATCATTGAGAAAATACCACAAGGGATGGAGACAGTTAAAGCCATAATGCAAGTCATATTATAAAAAACAATCCAGTTCTTTGGAGCATGCAGACTCTTTGTTAGTGCATATATGTGGGGAAAATGCCCTAGTGTCTTTGTTTTTGATATATTAGGAGTAATCTAACTGTGGCTTCAAGGACACTCAACCATAAAGGAGCTTTCTGACTGTCAGAAGAGATGGCTACCAAGCATCCAGCTGGAGCCATCCTCAGTTACTCAATGTCTAACACTTGCTTACTCGGTATCCAATAAAGAAAGGACAGTCACAAATATAACCCTGCCCTGGTGAGTTATTTACTATCTAAAATTGTTAATAAAGATATACTGAAAGTAAATAATAAAATGAAACAGAGTGTTATTACTTCAGGCAAGATTGCTTCCCATTGGGGAGACATATTTTTCTCCCTCTCCTTGGATTATCTTTGGTGTGGGCATCTAGGTATGTGAGGGCTGCCAATCACAATAATTCACAAAAGTAAAGTCAGTGTTTTCTTCTAAGTGAGGAGAATCTATGGGGCCAAATTTTAGTGTGAGGCCATGCCTCACCCTCCGCCTGCAAGGTGCAACCTAGTCTCTGTTGTTCAGGGGGGTCATTCTTTCTGCAATTGAGCCTCTGAGGAGGTCTGGGAGGTCTTCTCACCTGCATTCACCTTGGTAGCACCCATCAGAACACTGGACAGTTCTCATGATCCCCTGCAGCTCCTCCAGGCAATGGTGGGGGAGGGGAATTAAAAAATCTGCTCCCCCTCCCCCCCCCCCGCCCTCTGGCTCCCATGGCTCACGCCCGCTTCCATCTCCACAACATGCTCTGCCCCAGTTATCTCTCCTCACGAACCCTACATTCACCTACAGATTGGGGTTTCCACATCCTGGACTGTCTCTTTCCTGCTCTTACAATGTCTAGAACCTGAGGATGCACTTCCCTGGTACCTACAGCTGAACCCCAGGCTGGCATGAGCAGCTTGTTGGAGCTGGGAGTGCCAGCTTGACTGCTTCTTTCGAAGAAAACGACCCATATGGGGCCTATTTCTGTTTTCTTTAACTCTTTCTCCTGTAGGAATAGAATATATAGGATTTTGAACTTATATTTATCAGATTGCGTAGGCATGACATCTAATTTTACCAGAACTTGCTAATAATCCTCTTTTTTTTTTTTTTTTGAGGTAGAGTCTCGTTCTAGTCCAGGCTGACCTATAATTCACTATTTAGTCTCAGGGTGGCCTCAAACTCATGGTGATCCTCCTACCTCTGCCTCCCGAGGGCTGGGATTAAAGGCATGTACCACCACACCCAGCTTAATCTAGTCTTACTAAATGAAAATAGTAGCCTATAATATCAGAAATAATAATTAAGGAATTAAAAAAACAAAAAGTACAAGACATTCTTTATCTAACTAATAATATATCAAAAGGATATAATCATAAATATAATAATTTTCTATCAATGACATATATACTATATCACTTTAAAAAATTGCATAAAATAAGAAAATTCCTATTGGACCCAAGAATGGAAGCATAATTAAGAAAATTATGGAGGCTGGAAAAATGGTTTAGTGGTTAAGATGCTTGCCTGCAAAGTCTAAGGACCCAGGTTCGATTCTCCAGTACCCATGTTAGCCAAATGTACAAGGTGGCAGATGTGTCTGAAGTTTGTTTGCAGTGGCCAGAGGCCCTGACATGCGCTCTCTCTCTCTCTCTCTCTCTCTCTCTCTCTCTCTCTCTCTTTCAAATATATAAATTTTTTTTTAAAAAAAAAGTATTGTTTGGAGAGATGAATCAATGGTTAAGGTGCTTGCTTGCAAAGTCTGTCGCCTGGGTCTAGTACCCATGAAAAGCCAGATGAACAAAATGTCACGTGTCTGTAGTTTATTTGCAGTGGCTAGAGCTCCTATGTACACATTTTTTTTTCTCTCTCTCTCTCTCACACACAGACACACACACACACACACACACACACTCATTCACTCTCTCTAATAATAATAATAATAATATTTTAAAAAGAAAAGTATGGTATTACAGAATAATTTTTTCAAATCCATGATACCCCTTTCCTCTTCTCCCCTTTCCTCCCTACTCAATAAATTTGTCATGGTCTTTTCTAAGTAAAAATGTAAGTGGTCAGAGCACATGTGCTATCTTATTATCAAACTAACAAACTTACTATACTGTATTCACTTTCCTTATTCAACCCATTACAAAGCAAGAAGCATTAAAAAAACAAAATTCTCCATGTTACTCTCACCACATTCAAATTTCATTTTCTCCAGAGATTTTGTTTTCATTGTTTTGGGGTTCCTTTTTGCGTATGTATATGTGTGTGTGGTATGCATGTATACATGCATGCCAATATATATGTGGGTGCATTAGCATGGGGCTGTGCATGTATATGTGAGAACATACATATGGACACCAGAAGTAGACATTGGATATCTTACTCAAACACTGTCCACCTTAATTTTTGAGTCATGGTCTTTTGCTAAACCTTGACCTCTCATGCTTCTGCTATACAAACTATCGAGTGATCCCCATAGAATTCCCTGTCTCATCCTCACCAGCATTGCCATCACAAGCACACCCAGCATTTACTTGGGTTCTGGGGATCTGATTTCAGGCCCTCATGCTTATATGGGAAGCACTTTACCTATTGAGCTATCCCCTCAGACCTCTCATTGGACTTTCTATTCCCAAAACCTGGATCATTCTGCTAAACTCCAGCTCTACAAGTGACAAATATGTAAAATTGCTCTATCCCAAGTCTCATCAATGGTGAAATCCAAATTATACTCCTTTCAAAATTAAATTTCAGAAGAGCAGATTGGAAACCACTTCTGCTTTCTGGCCTCTTATTCTCAGACAACCACAGGACTTCTGTGTGCCCCCCAGTTAGATGCGAATATTGATAAGGGCAACTATGATCTCATTGCAGCTGAATCAAATGAGTCACCTCCAGTTCTCACCTCCCTCATATTTTCAGTAGTTCTATAGCAGAAACTGGTTAATGATGCACATCACACATTTTGTGTATTAATGGGAAATAGTCATGTCCACTCATGCATGTTCTATCTACAGCTGCTTTGTATTGTAATGGCCAAGTGCCCTCCCCTTTCTCGGCCACTCCTGAGCTTCTCTCTGGACAGCCCCCTTATTTTCCTCCTGATGCTTTGGTTTTTCCAACTTATCCCCATTAGTCTCCTTCTGCCAGGCTTTCAGCAGTAGAGAATCCTGAAAACTCCATCTCCATTATGGGTCTTCTTTTGGGCACTCCAACTCTATGTAAATTCAGGTATTCCTTGAAGCTCAAAATCACACCTCTGTGCTGAGGTAATATTCTGACATTTCCTATACAGTAAGTCACCAGACACCCAGGAAGAGCACAGAATTGGCTTTAACATCCATTAAGATGGCAAGAAGGGGAAGAATAAAAAATTTAAAAAAAAAAAAAACAGGAAAATAATGGCTTCTAGAAGAAACTCAATATTTCTTTCTATTGTTCTTCAGTTACAAAGACCACTGTGGCAGTTAGATTTTAAAACACTGTATGGGCAAAGTTCAAGGTTAGAACAAAATGCTGTTGTAGTCTTATGCCTACAATGCAGAGGAGATAAAATATCTTCCCCACTTTCTTTATCACCATCTCTTCTAACTAGCTGAAATAAACTGTGTGCATAATTTTTGGTAAGACCACACCCCCACAAATTTTAAGTTTGGGGTTGGCATGATCAAAATTATACATAAGAAGCAAACAAGGAGTCACAGTATAAAAGGTAAAGTGAATTGGAAGAAATGTGTCAGGGAGACCAGTTACTGGATAAAGATCTCATTTCTGAGGTCTTGAAGCAGAAAGTTCATTATTCTTTGTGCATGTGTGTGTTTGTGTGTGTGTGTGTGTGTGTGTGTGTGTGTGTGTGTGTGTTTTGAGGATTTGTCCTAAAGTTTTCATAAACTATATATTCACATGTCAAATAAATGGAGCCATACATAGACATGTAACAATCCATTTTCTCCTGTTTTGGTGGACTTTAAGTGCATGTAAGGATTGCCCCACTCCAGACTGAAGTTATTCCCTGTTCAGTGTGAGGTTCCATGCACACCAGGTATCACCTTACTTTACGTCTGTCTGTCTGTCTGTCTGTCTGTCTGTCTGTCTGTCTGTCTATCTATCTATCTATCTATCTAACATCTCTCTCTGATCTCTCTTGCTCTAAGTACCTACCTCCACCCTGGCTTTCTGGAAGTCACTTTTTCTTTTAGATGTGGAAACCAGGGACACACCCATTAAACAGGGAGTTTACTGCTGAGTTTCCAATGTATTTTGTAATGATGCCCAATGATCAATTGATTTGGGGGGCTAGATAACTATATGCTTGAGTTTTTCTTTGTAACATACAAAATGGTATAACAGCCTAGCTACTGAAACTCTGTGACTGGATCACACATGTTCCTTTTAGACACACACACACACACAGAGAGAGAGAGAGAGAGAGAGATTGAGAGAGAGAGAGATCAAGTCTCTTTGGACTGTGTTCATTTAGGCTCCTGCCGCATGTTCAATGGATTGACTTGGGTAAGAACAACCATGTCAACTATCATAACAACATGCTACATTTCTAATGTTCTTTACAAATTACTCAACATTTTCAAATCAATCCTATCATTTGTTTACCAAACAAAACTTCTACCGTGACTTACCTGAGCTGAAAACTTGGGTTCAGGGATGTTCACAACCTCACATATCCCAGACAAAAGTAATGGATGGGGATTCAGCTAGGTATCTTGGACTCAGGGCTAGCTGCTTGCCCTCACCTACCCTGGGTGCATGTGTCAGTGAGAAGTCATTTGCTTGTCCCATATCCTCAATTTTCCACTAGGAGTTTCATTGCTAAGAAATCCAATCTGAAGAATTTGTCAGTATACCAAAGCTTGTGCCATTCCCCAGTATCCACATAGCACTACGATTTCCCTATAAAACTGACTACGCTGTGCTTAGTATACCTGCTCATGCTGAGTGAGAGAGAAGAGGGTGTCCACTGATGTGTGAACATCTTCATGTTCCTCCTAGGTCATGGCTGTTTAAACTCTCACATCTATTAATTGGCCATGGCATTGCTGCCTCAACTTTAATTTTTATACCAACCATACAAATTAAGAAGGAAGTGGGTAATTTCCATCCTCTAAGTGCTGCAACAAAATGAGCCAATTCACTGGAAATTTTCACATTCTCTGCCACTTTATTCCCGAGAGAAAATATTTCAGAACATCAGGCTTGTCAGGTGGGCACGGTGGATCATACCTGTAATCCCAGTATTCTTGCATAAGGCAGGAAGGTCACCATGAGTGCAAAGCCATACTGGGTTATCTAATAACTTCCAGGTTAGACTGAGATACTGAGTAAGACTCCGTCTCAACACACACACAAACACCATCCCATTTGTCTAGAATCATCTTCTGGAAACCTCCTTCAAACTAGATTCTCCATGCCTGATCATCTAGGACTAGAAATTACTCAAAGTCCTTGACACCCATCTGGATCCTCCTCCAATCTATAAGCAAGCAAAGCTATTGGGAACATTTACATTTATTTCGTTGCTCCTTCCTTGTTCACTTGTAGATTTTTAACTCAACCATGCATTCTGTCTTGGGATTTGAATTTCACACTTACTCTCGATTTGAGCACTGCTGGGCCTCATCACACAGTGGAGAGAACAAGTGTTCTTGTGTTCTCAAACATATTGTGGAGATAATCACCTGGCGTCAGCTATGTCTGCTAATTAAAGAAAAGTCCAGGCTAACTGCAACTGAGGAACAAAATTTCCACTGTTTTCTTTTCAACTTAGATGCAAAGTTGTTTCATTGGTCTTGTTTCTTCTTAGAGAGCCTTCCTACAGACATAGGTGGGGTAGATATGTTAAGAGACTAAGAAGATGTCTTTATTTATTCTCTTCTCTCAAATAATATAGTCAACAGACCAGTTTCAATTGCTCTGCTTTAGAAATGATTCACCTTCTTAGGCTGTGATCTGACAAGGGATACTTGATAGTTATAAAATGACAAAAGCAGTGAAGTAACGTACTTTGAGAAGCCATCAAGGCCCCCAACATCCTTGCCCTGGGCTCCTTGGCCCAAGTCAATACAAGCTTAGTTCAGAGAGTGGGTGCTTGGTACTACCTGGGATGGCTGATGAGGTGTGTCTTCAGGGGACAGGACCTACAATCACACTTGATGGAGCATACATAGAATTTATTAAAGGGGAAAAGAGAGCAGAGAACCTGCAAAATGAACAGAGAGAAGAAGGGCTGATAGAAGTCCCAATAGGAGGGTTGGCTTTGTGAAGGACACACGGGAAGTCTTGAGGACTCCTTAGCAGAGGCTCCAGCTGGCGAGCCTGGTATCTGACCAGGTGGCGGGGTAATAGCATGACCTAAAGGTGAGGAAGGGAGAACTCCAGGAAACACCAACTCGCCAGAACTGTAAGGGTGACCCTCCTAACAGGCAGATTTGAAATTGATTTTTAAGAGGCCAAAGCCCACCAGAGCTGCAGAGTTCTCAGTCCTGCTTTCAAACCCAAAGTGCACTGTGGGTGTGCATTCTCGGAACAGTTCGTAAGCCACAGCCTGGGAATGAAGCCTTCTCCTCTAGGTCTCTTGAGTGAGGAGCTAGCCAGTGAGTGTCACGCTTTGCCAGGGATCTTGGGGGCATGACATACTCAACAAAGCCTTTGCGTCAGGGAAATGAAGATGTCATGGACTCTAGGATCCTAGGCTTACAGTCTAGCAGGCCTGTGGCAGAGTGGCCTCTGTGACTAGACAACACTGGACAACACCGTGCCTTGTCCTTGTCCGTCTGAACCAGAAGTGAGCTCTGACCCCTACGCGGAGCTCCAGCTCCCTGCCGTTTGCTCCAACAACCACTGCAGATTCACCGAGCCAGGGGCTCTCACAGTCTAGTCGTCCTTGGGAGAACCTGACTGTCTGCACGTTTTGCTGTCACGGTGACTAATGAGTGCAAACCTGCTCTCAGAAGCACCTCGGAAAAGGAGCGGGCAGTCACTTTATAGAACACAGGAACTGAATCCCCTCCTGGACAAGAAACAGGCATCGGGCCATGCCCCCATCACCACAAACAGACCTGTGCATGCACATACATCCTCAAACACACACACACACACACACACACACACACACACACACACACACACAGCTCCTCCAAGCCTGTGTATTTACATCATGAGAACAGGGACTCTCCTTCCTCCCCTGCATCCTCAGGCCCTCAAAACCAGCCCAAATGATTGTCCTGCCATTAGGACTGTGGAGGTCCAGTCATAGAAGCAGCTGGAGGTGGCAGAGGAGTCGGTCCATTTCAGCCAGTTTGCAGTGGTGACACTGGGCTGGGACTCATTCAGATTAAATTTACACTCTGTTTCCTTCTGGTTTTATGGCGCTTTTACGTTCACAGCCCTGAAAAAACATCTCTGTCAAACTACGCAGCACATGATTGGACCTGCAGAGGGGGCACTTTACGACACCC
The DNA here is from genome assembly GCF_020740685.1 of Jaculus jaculus. Classification (NCBI taxonomy): domain Eukaryota; kingdom Metazoa; phylum Chordata; class Mammalia; order Rodentia; family Dipodidae; genus Jaculus; species Jaculus jaculus. The sequence continues at coordinate 23,618,904 of NC_059119.1, forward strand.
TGCCCCGCTAAGGCACAAATGGGGAAGGGTGCGACATAACTATTGCTTATGTGCTGGCGGCTGGCTCCCACTCTGTGGCAGAAAAGATCTTGCTGCTTCCATTAGGAACCTTTTCCTTTCCAAGGACTGTAATTAGCTAAATGATCTTAAACCCCACCATGGAAACAGCTGGGTATATTTCCAGGTGAAGGTATGAAGCTTTGCTCATGGGGATCTTTGCCTTTCTAGACGTTAATAGCAGTCTGGGGAAAGTAGGAAAAACAAATGCATAACAAAACCGGAGACCCAAGCAAGAGGCAGTTTGTAGTGGGAACACATGCTGGGGTGGGAAAAAAAGGGGGGGGAAGAGAAATCCAGTTCCTGGCATGTGGCCAGCCTATCCCAGCAGGGTGAGAACAACTAGATCTAAGCTTGGAGGCCAGATGAGTAGAGCGGGCAGGACCTTAAGACCTTGAGCGCATAAGGAATGCCCGCCCTTTGCAATAAGCAAGTTAAAGAGCATTTATTTTTCAAAATTGCATTAAATTTGTATATCGGCTGAATTAAAATATCTTTTCCCAGGTAATTTACTTGCAAAATTATGGGCAAACTAATTAAAACTAAGCTGTGTGCCCTTTTCTTGGTAGGGCCAAAGCTTTTCCTTTGTTCTCAGCATATGCATGGCCAACTTCTACGGTGGGTGCTAAGAATTAAACTGGCACCTGTGCAGTTAGTTACCTGAGGCCTAAGTGGATTCCAATTAGAGCCAAGAACGGCACCAAGAGCGATGAAGCCTCGTGGACGGGAATCTGGTCAGGAAGATGTCCTGAGCTCCAGCTGAGGAGGTTGTCCTGAGATGAGATGTGCACTGCTGAGGGTATCCTTGAATCCCAGTCTCCAGGAATGGAGTGTGATAAACGATCAGAAGTGAGCAATGGGGGCTGAGTCTGGGCCAATCCTAACAACTGAGCACACACAGGGAAGGAAGACAGGGTGAATGTCCTAGAGAGTTTATTGGCAGTGGCTAGAGGCCCTGGCATGCTTATTCTCTCTCTCTCTCTTTCTCCCTCTCTCTCTCCCTGTCTCTTTCAAATAAATAAAATATTTAAAAAATAATATTGGGGGCTGGAGAGATGGCTTAGTGGTTAAGCACTTGCCTGTGAAGCCTAAGGACCCCGGTTTGAGGCTTGACTCCCCAGGACCCACGTTAGCAAGATGCACAAGGGGGTGCATGCATCTGGAGTTTGTTTGCAGTGGCTGGAGGCCCTGGCTTGCCCATTCTCTCTCTATCTGCCTCTTTCTCTGTCTGTCACTCTCAAATAAATAAATAAAAATGAGCAAATAATAATAATAATAATAATAATAATAATAATAATAATAATGGGCTGTAGGTTTAGCTTAGCAGTTAAGGCATCTGCCTGCAAAGCCAAAGGACCCAGGTTCACTTCCCCAAGACCTAGGTTAGCCAGATGCACAAGGGTCTCACACATCTGGAGTTCGTTTGCAGTGGCTAGAGTCCCTGGTGTGCCCATTCTCTCTCTCTCTCTCTTTTGCTCTGTCAAGTAAACAAATAAAAATAAAATATTTTAAGAAATAATAATATTAATGATTTTTTTTTAAATAAAGTGCAAGAGGAACTGGGTGTTTTCATGGATCCCCAGATCTTGTAATCTGAGAAGGGGACTTTCTCATACCATCCCAACAGTGGGATTCATTGAGTCACTGGTCAGAGTTCAGTAGGATTTGGGGAAGGGGCATCAGCTGTGGGGAAGGTCTGTCTGCTAAATAGTAGAGGAGCTGGGTGAGCAAAGTGGGCTGGCACAGAGTAGGGAAACAGCTGTTCACCCAGCACCAACCTTCTCCTCTCCTGCTAGCAGCAGCGAACAATCAGGAAAACTAATAGCAGCCCAATAGCAATAATGAAGTGTGTTTGTGTTATATGGTCAGCACAGTGCTAAGTTATTTATATCTATGTCATGTTGTGTCCACCTCCTCAGGAAAGGTGTTCTGACTATATCCTTTTTATTATATACATTTATTTATTTTGTTTATTTATTATTTATTTGAGAGATGGAGACAGAGGCAGATATAGAGAAAGAGAGAATGGGCACACCAGGGCCTCTAGCCACTGCAAAGGAACTCCAGATGCATGTGCCACCTTGTATATCTGGCTTATGTGGATACTGGGGAATTGAACCTGGTTCCTTAGACTTCACAGGCAAGCACCTTAACCACTAGGCCATCTCTCCAGCCCTTAACTATATCCTTTCTAAGCAAGGGGCCTTGCAAAGCGATAAGTAACTTCTTTGGTGGTTTAAATGAAAAACGCCCCTTATGGGCTCATGCATTTGAATACTTATTCCCCATGGATTATGCCATTTGGGAAGGTTGTGGAGCCTTTGGGAGTTGGAGCCTTACTGAAAGAATTGTGTCACTGTGGGCAGGTCTTGAGTTGTGACAGCCTAGCCTCACTTGCCACACTTGGCTCACTCTACTTCCTTCCTGCTGATGTGAACACATGACTCCTAGCTGTCAGCTCCTGATGTGGCCCTCCCTCCCTGGCCCCACTCCTGCTGTCTGTGATGAAACTCTTCTTCCCTGAGCTATGTCCTTCTGTTGGGTGCTCTATCCCAGCTGTGAGGAGGCGACTGCTGCACTTCTCTTGCAGATCACACAGCTTTCAAGCACTGAGCTGAGATTTAAAGCTAAATACTGACTCCAGAGCCCAATTCACATGCTATACTGCCTCTCTGAAAACTGTTCCAAGAATAAAGAGAAGAGTGGGTGAGCATTTTCAGTTAATAATGAAGTCCTAGGTGGAAAAGCATTTTGAGATTTGAGCTGGATTCAAAGAAGAAAATTACAGCTCGTGGTGCCCGCCCTAGATTTGCACCTTGCTTTGATGAGTGGAGAGTGAACTCTCTAACGTGGGGATACGCAATAAGGTACAGAGAAAATACGAGCGAATTGTTTTTATGCATTCTCTGCATCAATCTATAGATCTGTGCACTTCAAGCCAAAGGCCATGCCCAGTGGTGGCGTGTCGGGCCCATGCTGTTCAGCAGACATGCCACTGCGGGTCATTGCCGTGTGCTCTGCACACTAACATTTGGGTAGAACCACTGAAGACAGAAGCAGAACCAGAACCAGGCAGGACAAGCTGAAGAGAAAGCAATTATTAATAAGAGAATAAGAATATGCCTAAGAATTGACTGGCAGAGTCCTTCCTGGAAGAACTGGAAGGAAAGACGGAAGGAGGGAGGGAGGGAGGAACTGGAAATGACGCAGGGAACACACAGAATCCCGTTTCTCAGAGGGAGATCTGCTGAACATGGGGTCCCTTCATCTCCCCTCATCATACAGAATGGAGCACACAAAGCCTGACAGACACCCTGTGGAGAAGAAAACACACTCTTCAGGGTCCTGACCAGAACTGTATGCTCCTTATTAAAATGCCTTTGCTTCTGCAACCTGGACTGTGCTTTCTGAACTCTCGGGGCTGACCTACAGAGGCTCAGCATACATGGTTTTTGTAATTTTCTCTACCAGTCCAACCACGCACTAGGACCAGTTCATGCTTCTGGTGTTTGTCAAGTACAACTGCCTCTTCTATAAACCCCATCCTGACCTCTTCTGTGGGATAGTCTATGCATTGCTCTTGCGGTTTTCTACAGCCCTCTGCTAAGCTCTGTGCCTTACTTCATAGATGCCACTCAGGCTCCTCCCTTTCTCCTGCAGTGTCTCCGCTCAATACCCCCCATGACACAGAGCTTCTCTGACCAAACTATCCCTAGAAGAACTCCTGTTTCTCACTGGGTCCTTCTAGTATGATTGCTTTTCTTGTATATAACGTTATCCATGCTGTTGTACCACACATCCATTGTCTCGATGCTATTTTTTACTCTTATAAGGCAAAAGAAGGAAAGAAAGAAAGAAAAAAGAAAGCTTTGATAAAAGTATTTATCAGTGCAAACAGTTTGCTGGTAGAGTCCTTAGGGTCCTTTATGTATATAATCAAATAATGATAACTTGATCTCTTCCTGTCCAATTTGTATTCTTTTTATTTGTATCTCTTGTCTGATTGCTAGAGCTAAGACTTCCAGGACTATATTAAGTAAAAGTGGGGACAGTGAACACCCTGGTCTTATTCCTGAATTTAGTGGAAAAGTTTCAAGGTTTTCCCCATTTAGTATTATGTTGGCTGTAGGTTTGTCATAAATAGCTTTTATTGTACTGAGATGTGTTCCTTCTAGTCCCAGTTTCTGTAATACTTTACCATGAAGAGATGTTGGATTTTGTCAAATGCCTGTTCTGCATCTATTGAGATGATCATGTGATTTTTGTCCTTCAGACCATTTATATGATGTATTACATTTATCGATTTGTGTATGTTGAACCATCCCTGCATCCTTTGGATAAAGCCACCTTCGTCAGGGTAAATGATCTTTCTGATATGTTCCTTTTTAATTGTTTTGTTTATTTCTGTTTATTTATTTGAGAGTGACAGAGAGAAAGAGGGAGAGAGAGAGAGAAAATGGGCATGCCAGGGCCTCCAGTCACTGTAAACAAACTCCAGATGGATGTGCCCCCTTGTACATCTGACTAATGTGGGTCCTGGGGAATCAAGCCTCAAACCAGGATCATATGGCTTCACAGGCAAGTGCTTAACCGCTAAGCCATCTCTCCAGCCTATTTTTATTTATTTATTTTGGTTTTTCAAGGTAGGGTCTCACTCTGGCCCAGGCTGACCAGGAATTCACTATGTAGTTTCAGGGTGGCCTCGAACTTATGGTAATCCTCCTACCTCTGCCTCCCGAGTGCTGGGATTAAAGGCGTGCATCAACACGCCCAGCTTCCTATTTTTATTTATTTATTTGAGAGAGACAGACAGAGAGAAAGGGGCAGATAGAGAGAGAGAGAATGGGTGTGCCAGGGCCTCCAGCCACTGCAAATGAACTCCAGATGCATGCACCCCTTATGCATCTGGCTAACATGGGTCCTGGGGAATCAAGCCTTGAACCAGGGTCCTTAGGCTTTGCAGGCAAGCGCTTAACCACTAAGCCATCTCTCCAGCCCCTCTGATATATTCTTGTATTCTGTTTGCCAATATTTTGTTCAGAATTTTTGCATCTATGTTCATGAAGGAGATTGTTCTGTAATGTTCTTTTGTTGTTGTTGTTTTGTCTTTGTCTGGTTTTGGTATCAGGGTGATGCTGGCTTCTTAGAAGGAGTTCAGTAGAATTCCTTCCTTGTCTACTTCATAGAAGAGTTTGAGAAGCAGTGGTGTTGGTCCTTCCATGAAGGTCTGGTAAAATTCACCAGTGATACCATCTGGGCCTGGATATTTTTTTAGTTGGGAGGCTTTTTATAATGAAAGCAACAAATTTTTGAAGTGGAGGGTGGTAGAATAATGAAAGCTGAGAGAGAAAATGCTACTTGATGTGGGGACACATGCAAAGGAATGCTGGGGGTTTCTATAGGTTGGTGGAGGCAAAGCGCACATCCCAGTAGAACTGCTAAAAGTCCTGCCAATATCGTTTTTTCTTTTTTTGCTTTTTAAGTTTTCATTTATCCACTTTGAGAGAGAGGCAGATCGATAGAATGTGCACGCCGGGGTCTGCAGCCACTGCACATGAACTCCATATGCATGCTCCCACTTGTGCATCTGGCTTACACGGGCACCAGGGAATAGAACCTGGGGCCATAGGTCTCACAGGCAAATGCCTTAACTGCTAATCCATTTATCCAGCCCCTCCTGCCAACATCTTAATTTGGCCCCTATGTGCACTTCTGCTTAAGACCTATGAAGTAAAAACTTTTGTGTTGTGTTGTATTGAATTGAATTGAGTTTTTGGTGACTTGTTACAGCAGCAAATGGAAACATGTCTGTATTGTTCATCATTTTACCCCTTGATCCTAATGTGATATGGCACAGATGGAAAAAAAAATGTCTATTTAATGAATGAGTAAGTATAAAAATCATAATTTTTGAGGGCTAGTTCCAGGGCATATCTGGCTTTGTTGTTTTTTAGTTTCTGAAATACAAAATCAGCTTTGAAAAAAAAATACTATTTTACATGGTGAATAATAGGTTCAAAATAGTATTTCCAATTGCACTCAGACATCAATTTGCTGAGCAACTGCTGTGTACCATTCACTTTAGTAAGTAGAAAGAATAAAAGACCAAAAAGACCTGGATTTAGCCATTCAGTTGCAAGGAACTGAAACCCCCACCCTGAACCACAGGAACTAGAACCTGACTTTAAAGACTGAGTACCTGCTTGTAACAAGCACTATGCCTCTGTGGTAGTTTGAATAGATGGCCCCCAATATAGCCAGTGTTTCATTAGTTTGTAGTTTGGATCTGTAGCCACCTGGATGAAGGAGGTGTCACCGGGCAGGTGGATCTTAAGGTGTGATGGTGGGTTTGAAATTCCATTTTAAAAATATGCAAAGTGCCAAGTTCCATTTAGAGTTCCTGAAATGTGCTGTGTGGCTTTTGGCTCTCTCTCTCTCTCTCCCTCTCTCCTTAGACCTGTGAAGGCAGGCCAACTTCTTCTGCCATTGTGAAACTTCCCCTGGATCTATAAGCTTCAATAAATATCCCTTCCTCCATAACTGTGCCTGGTCTGGAAGTTCATCTCAGAGAACCTGAAGCTGTCTGCTATAGCTGCAGTATATTTTATTTCAGGGTTCATAAGTGCGCAGTTGATGTCCTAGGATCATTGGGAGTTCACATTGCCATTTGAGGCAGGTACCTTCATTGTCCTAAGCTTACAGATGTTCCCCACTGTAAACTTGGGAACCATACCTGTTAGAATCAGAATAACTCCATCTTTGAACTCTTACTGCTATTTCATTGTAGCTTTATATTCCCCAAGAGTGACTGTGGTAGTTTGAATAGATGCCTCCCCACCACACCACCCAATAGATTCAGGAGTTTACTAAAGCTTCTTCGATTTCCATCTACCTGGCTAGAGGAGGTGTCACTGGGCAGATCCTGGGGTTCAGCCCTAAGGTGTGGTGATGGATTTGCAATTCCACTCTAAAGAGATGCAAAGAGCCTAAGTTCTGCCTGGAGCTCCTAAAGTGTGCTTGTTTGTGCTGTGGCTTTTTTTTTTTTTTTCCTTGTGGCTTCCCTCTTTCTCTCTCTCTCTCTCTCTCTCTGCTTGGACCTGTGAAAGAAGACCAGTATCTTTTGCCATTATGGAACTTCCCCTGGATCTGTAAACTTCAATAAATCCCTTCCTTTATAACCGTGCCTGGTCTGGAAGTTCATCTCCGTGACATGAAGCTGTCTTCTACACATTCCTGGAATGACCCAGACCATCAGTCTGATTAGCACTTTCTTTCGCAGAGTGGACCAAGCCTTAAGGCAAGGTGGACCACCCTAAAACCAAGGAGTCTCCATGCCCCCAGCCCCATAAGTATCCACTAGTCTATAAGGGAAGTGGCTTCTGACTGCCCAGTAAGAGCCCTACTCAGGTTTCTCTGAATAAAGCCTGTCTCCGCTGTTGAGCCATCTCCCCTCTCTTGTTTCTTTCCCAATTTTTCCAACAATACCTACTATAAAGGTCGAAGAATTAAAGAAACCAATGTGTAGCAACACTGTAGTATTAAATTCTCCCCAGACTGGGTTGTACCATGGTGTCTAAAACATTTAAAGTCACATTGCTGGAACAAAACATCTGACCAGAAGCAACTTATGGGAGAGGAAAGGGTTTATTTTAGCTCACAATTTCAAGCAGAAATTTCATCATGGGAGGGAACACATGACTTGAGCAGGAAACTGGCTCACAGCTTGTCACCTGTCTGGGTAGAAGCAACCAGAGTGTGCTAGCTGGCACTAATAAATCTCCAGATCCACCCACAGTGACGCGCCTCCTGCAGCAATGCTCCACCTTCCCAGAACTCTACCAGCCGGGGACTGAGTATGAGGCCATGGGGGACACTTTACGTTCAAACCACCACAGTGTCTAAATTAGCATCATACTGGCTATATCTGTGAGGGTAGGTTTGGGTGAATTTGTTTAAATAGGCAGAATAACAAAGAACTTTTCTCTCCATAACATGTGTCAGACTCAGGTGAGACCCTTAATAGAATAAACCACCTCCCCTAAGCAAGAGCAAATCATCCAGCCTCTGCTCATCACATGCAGCACGAGCTCTTCCTGGAACTTCAACCTGCCAGGCCACGTGCAGATTTTGAACTTTCTGGGGTCCATAATAATCACGTGAGCCTGTTGCATACATGCTGGTATAATGCCTAGCTATGCAGGAAACACTCCAGGCACTGTATCCAATTTAATGACTCCCAACAATTCAGGTGTGCTGATCTTCATGAGACAGAGTAGGAAGTTGAAGATTAGGGATATAAAACACCTTGCCTTCATTATGGAGATAATAAATGCCAGACGTGATTCACACCTAGCAGAGCCTCTGCACCTACTCCACTTAAAAAGCCAGCACCACAGCAGCTTAAAGAACTAGATTGTTTTTAAAAACGTAGACCAAAGGTCAAAAACACATGTAAGTTTCAGAGTTCTTTATCTCTTCCAGGGCTGATACAGATGGTCAATCAATATGTAATGCTCTAATTCACCACGTGCTTTAGACCGCCTAGGCTCTTAAAATGAACTCCAGGAAGATGCCATATATCAAACAAAGGATTCCCTAGGCAGCACCTCCCTTTACCCTTGCATTTTAATTCAGTACGCTACCTATTTGCATCCTACTCCCAGCACATGGCTGTTAAGCATACTCACCAAATCCCCTGTGATTATCTCTTAAGTAGCCTCGCTGTGTGCTTCTCTACCCTCTCCTACCTTGTAAGTTTGCATAAGGAAACATGCATTGCTTGTTTTCAAAAAAGAACTGAAAATAAATTATTTAAGGGTACAATATTTATGAACTTTTGTTAACATTGCTTTAGGCTAAACCAAAACTTGGAAGGCTTCAAATATTCCTGAATGTAATCACTTCTGCAACTCCTCCCCTCCAAAGATGGCAAAGCCCAGAGGATTTGCCTTCCCTACTAGAGAAAATACCAGGATGGAAGCCCTCGTGAAATGGTCAGCCAGACACTGGCCATCAGGATAGATAAGAAATAAACTGGAGGACCTTAAAATTGCCCCAGTATATGTCTTTGGCAGTTTCTAAGCTATAATTCAAGGCAAACATAATCCACACGGTCGTATGTTATGTGACTGTAATAAATCCCAATCACTGACATTTTAGTCTACACTAAGAAACTACAAGAGAAAAGTAGGTTAAAGCAACACAAGTTAGAGACAGACATAATGAAGATTAGAATACAAATCAGACAGAAAAACTCCAAAAACACAAATACTATACACATGTCACAGACAAAAAATCGAGACCCAAGACCATCCCTGGTACATTCTACTAAAGACTTGCAGAAAAATGCAGAATATTCTTCATTAATATGAGTGCAAAATCTATAAATAAAATTTAAACAAGTAAAATGCAATGCATAAAGAGGAAAAATATGATCAAGTTGATTTATTCCAGACATATGAATGTAGTCTTTATTTTAAAAGCAATAAACGTATTTCATCATGGTAAGAAAATAAAAACAAGCAGGAAAACTCATCTTAATTGTTCATCTTAATTGATATCAGGTAAGCATGTGACAAACTATTATCCATTTCTCATTGTTTAAAAGGTGGGAGGCATAAAGGTAAGGCAAACACAAGGTCACACACGGCCACTAGGTGACCCAGGCATCAGGAGTTCTAGTACAATAACTGAGGCCCCAGTGGCCAATTCTTTCTCTCTCTCTCTCTGTCTCTCTCACGCGCTTTCTCTAAAAAATAAGAATAAAAATAAACAAAAATAAAGGTGGGATTGAGAGATGGCTTAGCATTTAAGCGCTTGCCTGTGCAGCCTAAGGACCTTGGTTCAAGGCTCAATTCTCCAGGACTCACAGAAGCCAGATGCACAAGGGGGCACATGCATCTGGAGTTCATTTGCAGTGGCTAGAGGCCCTAGCATGCCCATTCTCTCTCTCTCTTTCCCTCTCTCTCTCTCTCTCTCTCTCTATCTCTCTCTCTCTCTCTCCTTCTTTCTCTCTCTGTTGATCTCAAATAAATAAATAAAAATAAATTTAAATTAAAAAAATAAAGGTGGGAGGCTGGGGAGATGGATCAGTGGTTAAAAGCGCTTGCTGAGTAAGCCTGACAACCAGAGTTTGTATCTCCAAAATCCACATAAAAAACTGGATGCAGCCAGGACAAATGACCTCACCGTGCCTGACACTACCTACACAAGACCATCAAAAGAGGAGGAAATGATCATGACATCAAAATAAAAGAGACTGGTTCAGATGGGGAGGGGATATGATGGAGAATGGAATTTCAAAGGCAAAAGTGGGGGGGGGGAGGGTATTACCATGGGATATTTTTTATAATCATGGGAAATGTTAATAAAAATTGAGAAAAAAAAAAATACTGGATGCAGTGGCACAGGTGTCTGTCATCCCAAGCGTTCCTACAGCAAGAGGAGATGGAGACAAGAGAATCTCAAAGCTCAAGGGTCACAAACAACAAATGACACCCTGTCTCAAACAATTTGAAAGGTAAGGACTGACACCCCCAGGTTGTCCTCCAACCACCACATGTGCCCTGTAACACACAGTGCATCCATACACAAAAATAAATAATAAACAAATACATAAGGGAAAAAGTGCAGGGCGTGGTGGCACACTCAGGAAGCAGAGGTAGGAGGATCGCCGTGAGTTGCCACCCTGAGACTACACAGTGAATTCCAGGTCAACCTGGGGCTAGAGAGACCCTACCTTGAAAAATCAAAAAGAGAAAAAAGAAAGGAAGGATGAAAGAAGCAAAAAGATAATAGAGTAGGGCAGAGTAGGCCAAATCCCCATAGATCAGAAAGAAAACATCAGTAACTCAAAAAAATAAATAAATAAAAGAGGTGAGAAACAGAAAAAGAACTCCACAGGCATGAGCAGAAATGAGATAACACATAGAAAGATTGAATGTTATATTCATAAGAATAACAACGGACTAACCCAGAGCAATGAACAAAGCAGCAGGGAAAGAAGAGAATTGCCCCATCCCACCCAGGGGTGCATAAACTAAAGAGAAAATTGTCCAGAAGCAAAGACAGCAACAACGAAATCCCTGCAAGGCCCACAAGCCGTGGGAATCCGATGCTGGCCATGCATCTTACAACAGCCCTGTGACACTGGCCCACAGAGAGAGCGGATCCTGAGAGAGACCTTGCGGTGGCCATCCATCCTGCTTCACTACTTCCACACCCGGATGAGGATCCTGTGAGGGAAACTCTGCCATCACACCACTCTGGCAGGAAGAGGAGCAGGACGACAGAAAACTCAGCATAACCACATCTACAAACTCCTTAGTCCCTCCCCTCCACCCACTGGGGACACAGATCCACAGACCACGTGAAGACCCATGGGAGCTGATCTGACTGAACTTAAATGGAGCAAACTCCCTCCAGTGAAAATCACAGTCGTACACAAGTAGGTAACTGGAGCTCTGATAAGGAGCGGACATCCAGAGAAAAGGAAAAATGAAACCATAGGTAGGGCAAGAACTGAATGAACATGAAAGCAGATCAGAGCCTGTGGCGTACAATTAAAACAGTTCTAAGCGGGAGGCTTATAATAAGTGTCCATGTAAACAATCAGAGATCTCAAATAACTTACTGATGCATTTAAGCATCCCAGAGAGCAAGAGGCCAAACTCAGGATAAGTTGGATGAAAGGAAACTATAGTAATACACGCACCACTATGTGCATCTGGCTTTAAGTGGGACCTGGGGAATTGAAGGTGGGCCATCAGGCTTTGCAAGCAAGCATCTTCGACTGCTGAGCCACCTCCTCAGCCTGATATTTTTTGGAGGGGGATAGAGACTCACTCTAGTTCAGGCTGACCTGGAATTCACTCTTTAATCTCAGGGTGGCCTTGAACTCACGATGATCCTCCTTGAACTCACAATGATCCTCCTACCTCTGTCTCCTGAGTGCTGGGATTAGAGGCCTGTGCCACCATGCCTGGCTCCAGTAAATATTTTTAGAGTGAGAAAAATAGTTGAGTAACCATTTCATGGATGACAAATAAACACATGAAGAAGATAAATATTCTGAATGATTTAAATATTTAAAGTTTAAATTTTTAGCAAAATAAAACTATGCAAGGCATATATTGGAATGAGAAAAACTAATAATCATACAAAGTACTGGAAGGCATGTAGAGGACTTGAACTCTCAAACACTGTTGCTTGAATGTAAAATAGAATAGCCACCTTGAAATACCTTAAAATTCCTTGAAATTTTAAGGTTATACCTCTCATATGATGTATCCATTCCACTGCCTTGTATAAGAGAAGGAAGCCCATACAAATACTTGCATATGAGGACAATTTTATAGAAGCAAAAATACTTGAAGCAACTCAAATGTACATTAACCAGTGACTAGAAAACCAATTTTTTATGTCCACACACCAACAAACTACTTAGCAGCAAAATGGGACGTATTATTGGCACATGTGCATTTGTTTTTAAAATGATTTTGATGAATGGAAGAACATAGGAAACACAGAATGAATACTGTGCGGATCCATTTATACATACTGTAGAAAACCCAAAGTGAGATATGATCTGACGGCAGAAAACAAACATGAGATCACATAAGAACAAGGCAAGAGGCGCAGACCTTGTAGGGTTACTATCCCAATTGTCGTTGTTAGCGTAATCATCTTTTTCATTGATTGACAATTGCGTATCTGTAACTAACATACTTTGATCACGTTCACCCCATCGCCCACTCTTATCCCCCTTCCTCTCTTGCTGAAACTCTTCTTCTTTCCAACTAATCCCCCTCCCACTCTTATTTCTTTATGTTTTGAAACCCACTGGATTTAGTTAGGATTGAGAAGAGGTACTGTACTACTGCGTTGGCAATATACCATGGGCCCCAAAACAGAAACAAATAATTTCCCCTCCTCAAGCAAGCGTTGGCTGCAAATAGTTCCTCGTGCAGAGTTGGGGCCTGATGAGTCCCTCCCCCGTGCATGATGGAGTGTTGATGAGCCCAGTCTTACGCAGGTCCTGTGAAGGTCATCTTGGCTGCTGTGAAGTCATGAGTGCAGCAGCCATGTCACGTCCAGAAGACAATGTTTCACAGCACTCCCGCTTACACACCGAGCATGCACATAACTAATAAAGGGGAAAGCAAAGAGTGATCGTCCTGACTGGAAATACTTCAAAAGGATAGATATGCAATAAACTTATGAAATTGTGCACTAGGAATATATGCAACATGGGACTGGAGACATAGCTCAGTGGTGAAATGTGCTTGCTAGGAAAGCTTGACTGCCTGGGTTCTAGTCCCCAGGACTTATGTAAAGCCAGCTGTACAAAGTGGTATATGCCTCTGAATTTCATTTGCAGAGGAAAGAGGTCCCGGTGTGCTCATTTCCTTTCTCTCTCTCTCCCTCTCTCTCTCTCTCTCTCTCTCCCCCCTTGCAAATAAATGCATAAAAATATTAAAAAGTAAGAAATATATGCAATTTATTGTTCAATGGAGCCTCCATAAACCTATGTTTAAAAGCACAAACACATATGGTTAATTACACTGGCCATAAGACACTAGCAGTTTTATTTAAGGAACATTCAGTATTCATTGCAGTCACCGCTGCATCCTCTACATATGCCTGTGTGACTTGAAGTGTAACACATTGGAAATGTCCAAGTCTAAATCTGTGCACTTTCATGAAAAAGGTTTCTGTCCAAATGGACTTTCCAGCCAGCCTCAGCACCCACCTGTCTACACAAGGAATTCGTGGTACGATCTCTCATGGTCTTCCAGCCTTTTGCTTCAGTCAGTTTTCAAGGCTGTGCTCAAAAGATGCCCATTTCTTAAAAATATCTTCTTCATCAAGCCTTTCTGTGAAACAGCAAGGGATTCTGGAACGGGCTTGAAATACAAAGGACAGTAAGTAGCCAATCGAACAAAAACAAGGGAAAAACTGATGGCAAGGTTTGAAGAGCCAGTGGGAAATGAGGTACTTGCCCATGCCCTTGATGGTACTCTGAAACTCGGAATGTTCCTCTTGCCTAGGAAGTGCTAAAAGTTGCAGAAGAAGAAAGTAAAACATGACGCTGATTCAGGAGCATCAGGGTGACCTGTGCTCCAGTGAGAAGAAAAAGCCAATAATGAGAAGAATGCAATTGGGAAATAATGAGACTAGCTAATTTTGCCTTTCCAAGAAGATTCTTGAAGCACCGCTCGATAACATTTTCTGCAATAAAATTGTACTATTGTTTTCCCTTCAGAAAACACACCCAAAGTCTGAAATGAAAACCCTGTGGAGCGCGTGTTTATACCCTGTACGGCATGCAGTTTTGGAAGTCCTGAAGCTTAATTTTTGTTACTGGTTGTCCTCTCCTAAAAGAAACTTGGAGAGAAAATTATCAAGAATAGGGCTGGAGAGATCACTCTGTGGTTACGGTGCTTGCCTGCAAAGCCTAAGGACCAGGATTTGATTCCCCAGTACCCCCATAAAACCAGATGCACAAGGTGGCACATGTGTCTAGGGTTTGTTTGCAGTGGGTGGAAGCCCTGATGTGCCCACTCTATCTCTCCCTGTCTCTCTCTTCTTACAAACAAATAAGATATATTTTAAAAAAAATATTTTTTAAAAATTAAAAGTTAGTAGGAAAAATTGGCTGCCACATACCAGAAAATGACATTTTTCATGAGCTTACAGCTCAGTGGAAAGGTGTTTGCAGTTACCACATCAAACTTTTCCAAAGCTTGTTTTTATTGATTTTGTAAAAATAATTTTTTTTGGCTGGGTGTGGTGTGCACACCTTTAATCCCAGCACTCAGGAGGCAGAGGTAGGAGGATCACTGTGAGTTCAAGGCCACCCTGAGACTACATAGTGAATTCCAGGTCAGCCTAGGCTATAGCAAAACCCTACCTTGAAAAACAAATAAACAAACAAAAAATCTGCTCACTGATATACAGAGTCATATTGATATATTTTATAAATTTGTTTAAAGATAAATAGCTCAAGATATGCCTGAGTGGTTAAGGTGCTTGCCTGTGAAGCCTAAGGTCTAAGATTCAATTCCCCAGTACCCATGTAAGCCAGATGCACAAGGTGGCACATGCATCTGGAGTTTTGCCTGGAGGCCCTGATGCACCCATTTTCTCTCTCCTTCTGCCTCTATTTCTTTCTCTCTCTCTCTCTCTCTCTCTCTCCCTATTGCTCTCTCTCAAGTAAATAAATAAATAAATAAAAATAAGCCTCTTGAGGTTATATAGAATGGTTTGTGATTGTTTCTACTTTGGCTTTATTCTTGTTTCTCCAGTTAATTTTATTTCAAAATAGCTAAAAGAGAGGGTAATACATGATGCATACTGATTTGATCATTATATAATGTACACTTATATCAAACATCACACAGTGCTCCCATAGACATAAGCAGTTATTATATGCCAAACAAAGCTAAATTAAAAGGAATATAGAATGTATGAGACAATTCAAGAAACATTAGCAAAGTAATAATACTTATTTTATCTTTTCAATAATTTGTCATTGGACTAATCTGATCCCATCTTGGCCACTGTTGTATCTTTTTCTACATAGGATAATATGTGTCATACTGAAAATATTCAATGAATTTTTCTTCAGTACTTGGAAATGAAACAAGGGCTTTCAATACAAGGTAGGCAAATACCTACCACAGAGCTATATCCTCAGTTTCACTACATTTTTTTAAATAGATAAGATTAATTTGATACATTCAATCCACCAGGCTCTGATCTAGCATCCTTGGCGTAACTGGGCTCTGCCTTGTTCATCACCCTGACCACCATCATCATCATCACTGGGCCTTCCTCCCTTGCATCTGAGTCATTGATTCTTTAAATGATGACCGAGTCTTTTGCTCCAGGGGTCCCTTTCCACCGAAGTCACCCTTTGGTCCTAACTCATCAGTGGATACACTGCCACCTAGCGGACACTCACTTGCCCTTGCGATAAAACCAGTTCTTTCCTTTGAACTGGAAGCTCCATAGACCACTTTACATGCCTGATTTTTTTA